>NW_019731241.1:179777-210056 GCF_002891405.2 Cryptotermes secundus | reverse complement strand
GCTTCACGTCACTCACAAGTTAGTTCGATGTTACGTACATTATTAACATTATGGAATCCACATATTCCTGCCAGTTTTAATATGTATTTTGTAATCAACAAGTGTGTAACACCGGTCAAAGTTTGACACTTCTCTGGCCATTATCTCCGTAACCGTTCAACTTTGGACATAGGTGTTTGGGTTATATCGGCATACTTTAACGTAAGGAACACCCTCCCGAAGTTTGGTCCATTCCTCCTGGGACACCCTGTATGCGGAACAGCCTTTGTAATAAATCCCNGGTGTCGCATAAACCGATGTTGCTATAACCAAGTTTTACTGTATATTTGTAGTAGGTCAGGTTTATCTGGTTCATTCCCTATATGATTAAAATATTCTGTGGTTAAGCCATTATTTAAAATAGGCGGCAATAAAGATATACAAATTTATAGGCCTATATCATTACTAACTTCGTTTTCTAAAATTTTTGAAAAGATGATGTATTTAATACTTTCTAAACATATAATAAATAATGCTATATTATCTAGTGAAAAGTTTGGGTTTAGAAGCAATTTCTTAACAGGAAAGGCAATGCTTAAACTTCGAAATGATATTTTACAGGCCTAAAATAATAAGGAACTTCTGGGAGGTATTTTTTGTGACCTCAGGAAAGCCTTTTATTGTGTTAATCACAACTTATTAATGAATAAACTGAAATTCTACAGAATTGTAGGCAATGTATATGCTCTAATAAAACCATATATCAGTGATAGGTGCCAGCGAGTCCTCATTGATGATAAATTAACACATTCTTATACTTCTTCAGAATGGGGGAATATTAAACATGGAGTGCCCCAGGGATCTATATTTGGACCAGTGCTTTTTCTTTTGTACATAAATGACCTACCTGAAGTAGTTAATTATAACTCTAAGCCAGTCATGTTTGCCGATGATAACAGCATTATTGTTAGTAATCCTAATTTAGTAAATTTTAAGAAGGATATTATTTCCTCTTTCAGACAGTGGAATGAATGGTTTAATATCAATGTGTTGTCATTAAATTATAACAAAACTCAGTATATACAATTTAGAACCATTAATAGCCAAACAATTCAATTACATATCAGTTATAATAATAAATATATTATTAACAATACAAATACTCGGTTTTAAGGTATTACTGTTGATGGCTCCTTGTCATGGAAGCATCATATTGATGGACTTACGGTTAATTTAAGCAAAGCATGTTATGCTATTAGATCTTTAAGATCCTTTGTGTCCCATGAATCACTAAGGATGATTTACTATTCTTATTTTCATGCAGTTATGTCATGTGGTATAATCTTCTGGGGAAATTCCCCTTATAGTATCAATATATTTAAAGTACAAAAAAAAAAGGTCATAAGAATTATTACAAATTCCAGAAATAGGGATTCCTGTAGGGAGTTGTTTAAGAAACTAGATATATTACTGTTTTATTCTCTGTATGTATATATTTTCATTACTAATTTTTGTAATTGATAATGTCTCCTTATTTAAAACAAATTCACAGTTATATGATATCAACACCAGAGGTAAAAATAATTGTTACCCTTCACAACCAAGGTTGTCTATCCATAAAAATTGTCTTTATTATATAGGTATAAAGGCATTTAATCACTTACCTCCTTGCATGAAAAAGTCTCGTAATGAGAATCAATTTAAAAATACTCTAAAAACTACCTTCTATTGAACTCTTTTTATTCACAGAAGGATTTTTTTATTATTAATTAATTTAAATGTGAATTTTTAAGGTTTTATCTATCATAGGAGCTTTATTTTGGCATAATTATGTTATCGTCTACCTTTTGGTATGATGGTTTTCTATGATATTAAATTTAAGATGTTGTGTTTAATGTTAAAGTAGGAAGATAAACAGTTTGGTTTATTGAAGAAAGCAGTCTTCTGGGTTGTGGCACCATGTAGATGTGGTGTTAACTGACATTTCAGAGGAATGTATCGCCTCCATCTTCAAGCTAGAAGGAAAAATAAGAAATCCGCAAGCGAAGAGACCGTGAGAACCGGCACAAGCAGACTGGTGTTGGAAATAAACACAGCGCTGTGAGAGCAGTGAAGGGAAGGGGGAGAGGTCTACATGGGAAATCAGTAGAGTGGGAGGGGAGAAGGGGCTGGGAATAGAAGCAGGGTTTTGTATAAGATATTGTGTTGGGGGAGAGAAAGGCAAAGTTAAAGGGAGGGCACTAACCCTTAAGCTGGGGGTTGGGGTGCGGTGTTTGCCATGTTAGTTGGTCATGGCCTGTGTAGCCTTGTGGATCTGGTGTCATGTCCCAGGGTTTTTTTTTTTTTTGGGAACAGATGAGAGGCTTCCATGACTTGTTGAGACAAAACCAACTTTCCCTGTTCATATTTTCGGGATGGAGTTCGATCTCAGTGGCTTCCCTAATTTTGCTGCTGGTTTTGCTACGTGGACGACACTTTTGTTATCTGGCCACATGGGCCTCACAAGCTTAAGGACTTCCTCAACCACCTAAACAGTATCCACCATTGCATTCAGTTCACAATGGAGACTGAAACTGAGGGCCACCTCCCCTTTCTGGGTGTAGATATTTACAGGAGACCCGACGGTTCTCTGGGCCATAGAGTACCACAAATCCCCCCATACAAACCTCTACCTTAATGCTGTGTCCCACCACCACCCTTCCAACAAGCAAGCTGCACTTTCCACACTGGTGAACAGGGCTAGAGCTCTTTGCGATCAAGACAGCCTACATGTGGAGTTGGTGCTCCTGGGGGATGTATTCAGGAAGAACGGATACAACAACCGGCAGATCCACGGAGTTCTTAACCGTTGGCCCGACATCAGCCGGCCTGAAGATAAACTGGGCTCAGTCACCTTCCTTCCGTATGTCGGGACTATTTTCAACTGTATCAGCACAACATCAAATCAGTGGGTCTGCCTCCAAACAAATTATCCAGTTTCCTCTGCCTGGTCAAAGATAGCCTGGGACTAAGGACACAGGGTGTATACAGTATCTCATGGGAGTGTGGCAAGGTCTATATTGGGTAGACGGGCTGCTCTGTGGACATGAGGTTGAAGGACCATCAGCGGCACATCTGTCTTGAACATCCAGACAAGTCAGCCCTAGCTGAACACAGCTTCGATCTGGGACACCGCATTCAGCTTCAGAATACTCCCATCCTCACCACCAAGACCAGATACATGGATCACATCATTAGGGAAGCCATTGAGATCGAACTCCATCCTGAAAATATGAACAGGGAAGGGGAGTTTTGTCTCAACAAGTCATGGAAGCCTCTCATCTGTTCCCAAAAAAAAAAAAAACCCTGGGACATGACACCAGATCCACAAGGCTACACAGGCCATGACCAACTAACATGGCAAACACCGCACCCCAACCCCCAGCTTAAGGGTTAGTGCCCTCCCTTTAACTTTGCCTTTCTCTCCCCCAACACAATATCTTATACAAAACCCTGCTTCTGTTCCCAGCCCCTTCTCCCCTCCCACTCTACTGATTTCCCATGTAGACTTGTCCCCCCTCCCTTCACTGCTCTCACATAGCTGTGTTTATTTCCAACACCAGTGGGCTTCTACCGGTTCTTACGGTCTCTTCACTTGCGGATTTTCTTATTTTTCCTTCTAGCTTGAAGATGGAGGTGATACGTTCCTCCGAAACGTCGGTTAACACCACATCTACTCCGTACCACATCCCAGAAGACTGATTTCTTCATAGACACCGCCGTGAAAACCTCAAATCTTACATAGTTTGGTTTGCTGTTTG
Organism: Cryptotermes secundus; assembly: GCF_002891405.2. Lineage (NCBI taxonomy): Eukaryota > Metazoa > Arthropoda > Insecta > Blattodea > Kalotermitidae > Cryptotermes > Cryptotermes secundus. The sequence goes on along the minus strand of NW_019731241.1, from coordinate 206,277 downwards.
ATTTGACCTTTGCTTTTTTTCATAGCATGTGTATTTTAGTTACTTATCTGTGACTGATCTGTCATGCATATTTGTAGCCTAGATTTTATCGACGGAATTTTACAATGGAATAAATAAATAAATGTGATGATCATATAGATAATGACAGTGCTGTAAAGATGGTATAGTAAACAAAGAGATACGGTAGAAGATGATAGCTTTCTCTTTTCATTTGAGCTTCCCAGTGATGTTCAGAGAGCTAGAAAACTATTCAGCTCAATGGGTCTTTGTCTTCATAATTCATTTTGTTGTCCTGGTAACACAGTGGCAGGAAGACCATTTTATAGGTTAAAAATCTGCTGACATGATCTACATAATCAAGATCATTTTACTTCAAAGTATAGAATCTGCCTCTCTCTCTGGTCATTATTAAGATGTGTCTGTATTTCTTAAGTCACAGTTGAAGTAGCTCAGGGTTGAATTCGTAAAGCCTATATTCTACTGCACAGACCTTCAGTCCTATAATATTTGTTTTAATGTCACGTGTAAATAATGTAGATTTAAAATTCAATAGTGATATGCAGTTTAGCTCTTGGATTAACATGCTGGTCTCATGTGCTGATAGCCATGCAGTCAAAGCCTAATAGTGTAAGTATTTTATATTGCTCACTGTCATCATCACATAATCATTGTCGCTGTCAGCATGATGATGATGGCAGCAGAAATGATGATTGCATGATAAGGTTATTAAGGCCTTTTCCTATGGATCCCCAGCTGATCTTGGTCTTCCTGTGTTGTCATTGTTCCCAGTGGTAGAAGCAGAATACTGTGGCATGTAGGCCCATTGCCGGGCAACAACTGTGAGATAAGCAAGATAGAACAGCCATTACTGAGTAATGGCTTTGCAAACAGACATGTTCCCATGGCAGCAATTGAACTATAGCAATGGTCTGTGCTAAGATGTGCGCATGACAAATAACAGATTCTAGATCAGATGATTGGATTTATTGGTACTTCACTTCTCCCATAATTAGAATCAGCACAGCTCTATCACTGATTTACACACTTCACAATTTACTATTACACATGCATTAGGATTCTCAGTCTTCGCTAGTCGCCTCCTGATAATGGAATTAAAACAGTTTCACTGTAACTAAATTTTCTAATCACACAAAGTTTTCACGGGCCGAATTCTAATTATTCTTCAACCACAGACTTTCTGTGGCTATCTCCTACTGATGACTAAGCTGAATTCTTTGGTTGTGACTTTGTACTAATCTGTACTCAACTGTTCTTACTGCTTGCTTGCTCTACTTCTCCTGCTTACTGCTGTACTCCTGCTGCTTACTACTGCAGCTTATGAATTCTGCTCACTTGTATTGCCGCGGCGTGGACATGCAGCTCAGAAAACATGTCATGTGATCACTATCCAGCCAGTCCATTGGCATGCTGGCTGGACTTAGAGAAAACACATGTCACATGATCGATAAGCACTGTTGTGTGAAATCACCATGGACACAAAGAAAACACTGCTCCTGTATTGTTGGCATGTGTGTGTTGGAAGTGCTGTATGGCAATGGATTTACATGTCACAATATTGTAGTGTGTTCAAAAAGTATCGAGCATTCTTTTTTCGTGCTTAAACCAATGAAGCGCGGGAGGCTCTCTTCGGTGGAGATGTGGAGGGGACATTCATGAGCAGTCGTGAATTTTTTTCCGCCCACAGAAAACGTCAGTCACTGGCAGTTGGCCTATGAGTGAGGACGTGTAGTGAGCGCTCGTTGGATTCCAGTAAGGTGTAAAATGACGGAACAACATGAGCAGCGATATTGCATCAAATTTTGCCAAAAGCCTGGCAATACCCAAGTGGAAACCACTTGCAAGATTCAACAGGCTTTTGGGGACGATGCCATGAACAACTCACGGCTATAGGAGTGGTACAGGCCGCACATCAGTGGACAGTGAACCGTGTTCAGGCAGACCCTCCACAAGCTGAAATGAGAATGTCATTGAGCAAGTGCGGACTTTGGTCATGGAGGACCGTTGTATCACAGTCCGAGAACTTGCAAACGAGATAGGGGTGAGCATTGGATCGGTAAATTCAATTTTGACCAAGGATTTGGGCATGAGGAGAGTGTCCGCGAAATTTGTACTGAAACTGTGCATCTGATTCAGACTTTCGTCGCCAAATACAACATCCCTGTGGTTCGTCAGGCTCCCTACTTCCCCGACATGGCTCCGTGTAACTTTTGGATATTTCCTAAGCTGAAAATGCCGCTGAAAGGAACCCAATTTGAGTCAAGAGAAGACATCATGCGGAATGCAACAGCCCGGCTGATCACCATTGCAAAAGACATGTTCCAGAAGTGTTTCCGACAATGGCGGAAGCGCTGGGAGAAATGTGTGCATTACCAAGGAGACTACTTTGAAGGGGATTAGGGTTTTGTACCTCCAAATCAATAAATGTATTTCTGGCTACCAAAGGTTCGATACTTTTTGAACACACTACGTAGACCCATTGCTGGGCAGTGACTGTTAGATAAGCTATATACAACAGCCGTTACTGAGTAATGGTGTTGCAAACATATTTCCATGGCAACAGTTGAACTACAAAAATGAGGAATGATGTTTTCTTTGTGGTCTGTGTGAAGATATTATAAGCGGGACAAGTTGGGAGCTGCAGTTAGTCAGTTGAGTTGAGTGAGGAGAAGAGTATTTGATGGGAGAGTGAGTGAGTGAGTCAGTCAGTCCAAAATTATTGTAGCTGAGGCTGGGGACAGCCCAGGAATTCAGAGTAAAGGGGACATCCATCATCAAAGCCGCTACTGAGCAACAGCTGAGGAAGGCTGAGAATACTTTATGTGCATTAGATTGATTTTGGAATGTGTAACTCAGACTGTCTTTATTTGTAGTTACATTCTGTAAGTTTTTAATTGATTACCATTCCAAACCCCATCTGTGGCCACTCAAACAAATGACAGTAATTGTAGACTGCAGATTCTTTCCATCCTTTCCAGTTTTGCTGGTATTCTTACATCTCTTCACGTATATTGTAACTTTCTCTTGTGTTCAATTTCATTGATGGTCTAGTCTAGTGAAACCTCACAGCCAAAACACAATGCATTCATGCTTCATCTAATTTCTGGGATTGTTCGGTTTATAATCCACGTTGCACTATTTAGGTAAGTGTTGCTTTTGATATGAAGTTATGTAGACAAAATTTTATATCAATTGATATTATGTGCTGAAACTTATTTTCAGTATACTATTTATTTTGTAATTCCAGGAACAAGAAACTAAAAATATTAAACTTAACAAAAGTAATCCCATAAAAATATTATGAAAGTAATTTGCATTGCATTACTTTTAATACAGTTAATACTTTAAAGTACAAAAATGGAGTTAGAATAGAAATTGTAACTCTTATGAAAATAACTGTTGCAGTATTTGGTTTTGTTGGTAGTCATGTGTTTCTCACTCCTGCACTATGGCATCTATGCATTCCTTAGTCATGTGTTATGTCTGACAGAGAGGGGGTGTGTGTGAAGTCAGCTCCTGGACATGAATTAGAGTCACATGAATCATGGTTGTCCTGTCGCCATGTAATCCAGTCTAAGTGCATTAACATTCTTCTGTCACATTTTATAAATACAAATTTGAACCTCTGCAATGAATGCTGCCAAGAAGAAAAAGTGTCCAATCAAGATCATGTGTTTTGAATAAGGGAACTGATAAGTACTTCTTTGTTTGTGTTAGGGACATTGCTGTTTTTCTCATTTGCAAAGGGAAAATCTCATATTTTGAAGAATGCAATATTAATAGGTACTATGAGACAAGCCACATTTTATGATTAAGCAGCTTATGAGATGAGTGAAGAATAGACAAAGTAAAGAAGCTTCAAAAGTGTCTTGTTTAACAACAGAATTTTTTCAAAAGTGCAGCATTGCAGTAAAATATTGCAGTCTATGCTAATTATGTAGTTTATGAAATTTTAGCCAAAAAATGAAACTCTTCAGTGACAGGTAAATGGTAGAAGAATGCTTGAGAGCAGTTGCAAATATCACATTTCATTATAAAAAGGATATAATTTCTAAAATTAGTTTCTCATGATTCACCATTGTCAGAGGAGAAGCATCATTGAGGAAAAGTTAAAATAGAATGTTCAGTGGCCTTCTGTGGTACAGGTTGAAGGTACAGATGTTAGTAATACATTGCGACTTGCTATTTTTGTTTGAGGAATAGACTGAATTAAATATGACTGAGGAATTAGCTCTTCTAATTACTATAAAAAGGATAACTAAAAGTGAAGATTTGCAAGGTGAAATCCAGAAAATGCTGCAGAAGTTGAATATTCCATTTTAGAAATTAGATGGAGTTATAATGGATGGGGCATCATCTATGGCCGAAGAGAACAGTATCTTGTCTTCGCATATTACCATTAATGTGAAAAATACAGCAGGCTACAATTTGTTTATGTACCATTGCTTGATACATCTAAAGAATCTATGTGACATCCATAAAAATGTTTTAATGTTGTTACACTTTCGCAAAACTCATTAACTTTATTAAATAAAGCCATGCCATACCTCAAGCGGTTTTTCACTGGCTTCCCACTGTGGCGGCCTGGGTCTGGTCAAGTGGGATTTGTTGTGGACAAAGTGGCGCTGGGGCAGGTTTTCTCTGAGTACTTCAGTTTCCCCTGCCAATCTTCATTCCACCAATTGCTCCACAGTCACCCTCACCTATCATCTGGGGCTGGTACAATAGGCCAGAAGTGGCCACAGTACAAGGGACTTAGTCCCACCCCACTAGCAATAAAGAAAAACTTTATTAAATCAATACGACTGAACCATTGCCAATTTATTTTTTTTATGTGGCTTCTGGGATTGGAGATGTACTATGGTACACAGAGTTGCCTGCATGTTCCTGTTTCTCTGATAAGTTGCTAAAAAGCATTGCCATTTATATTTTTCTGTTCAGTATAGTGGGTAGTCTAAGTTGCAAGAATATGCATTTTTTTCCCCATGGGACCCAATAAAGTAATGTGGCAATGAAAGTATTTCTGTTATTTCAAATGCAGCCATTAAACATGTTTGTATCCTGAATTAGTGCTAGTACAAAAAAGGTTGCTGAACATTTCTTTAAAGGGTTAGAACAGCGTAGCCTTGACATATTTTTGCTTTAGAATTGTTGCTTTTAGTACTGAAATTGTCTGATGACATTTCATATTTTGTGTGAACATTTTCTGTGACTGCTGTTTTCACATATTGTTTTAAATGCATGAACATGTGTGATACAGGCATCATTAGAAGTTCGTCAAGCAGGCCGTCGTACTTTGAGCACACTGTCTGGTGGCACGATGGGAGGCTCTTCACTGACTATCCTTCACTACAATGATGTATATAATATTGAGTCAAGAGTTATGGAGCCAGTTGGAGGGGCTGCACGTTTCTGTACAGCAATAAAATCGTTCTCACATCTTAACCCTCTGGTTCTCTTCAGTGGAGACATCTTTTCACCAAGCATATGTGAGTAATATGTTAGGAAAACTTTGTAGAAGAGGACCGTTTTTATAAACATACACTTTGAAATGTATGTTTTGCATTTTATTAGTCTCATGGTCACCTTGAATAAGGGTCAAGATAACTCAGTCAGTGTAGTAACAGGCTACAGGCTGGATGGCCAAAGAATTAGGGTTAAATTCGAAGTTGGGGCAAGGATTTTTTCCCTTCTCCACAGTGTCCCACTCAGCCTCCTGTCAAATAGGTACCTTTCTCAGAATTTAAGCAGTCAGGGTGTGAAGTTGGCCACTCGTCTCCATCTAGTGTCAAAGTTAAGAATGCTTGGAGCTATAACTCCCCTCTTCCATATGTCTTCATAGCATGGTAGTTAATTAATTAAGCAGAAGGAAAGCTGTTACCCTACCTTGTTTGATTAAGTACATATGTTTTACCATCTGTGAAATACAGTGCTAGTCATTTGTAATATGGGGAAGAGAGTTAAACTTCAAATTATATTTCTTAAATGATCCTGATTGGATAAATGTGTAATGTGGTTAAGTGCATGACTGTTAATTTCTTATGACATCTGCTTTATAGAACGAGAGATAAGAAAAATTTGTTTTGTTAAGGGTCTAGTAAATTACTGTGTTTCAAGTTAATAAATGGTTTATCACCTGTACTGAAATTTTATCTCTCTGTCTTTATACATAGACCATTCTTCCCCATTAAAATACAAAATATGAGGGTCTTACTGAAAGTCATGAGCAACAATTTTTTGTAAAGTAAGATGCTTTATTATTGACAAACCAAATACACCACCTCAATCTACAGACCTTTCTTTATTTTTCCACATAATCGCCACTTCTTTGTACACATTCCTCCCAGCGTTCTGGGAGTTTGAAAATTCCCTTCCAGTCATCTGAAGACACTGACACACTGCTTTCTGAATTGCCTCCCTTGTCTCAAAATGTTGTCCACGCAGCTGATCCTTCACAAATCCGAAAAGATGGTAATTGGAGGGTGCCAGATCGGGGCTATAGGAGGGGTGTGGAAGAACGTCTCACTCCATCTTTGCAATTGCTTCCAATGTGAAGCAAGCGACATGGGGGTGAGCGTTGTCATGCAGGATGATGTTTTGTCCCAGACGTTTATCGCGCAATGCACAACGGAGCTTGTGCAGCGTCTGGACATAACAAGCAGCATTAATGGTTTGCCCAGGTTCCACGAATTCGGCCAGAATAAATCCGTCTGCATCCCAGAAGACTGTGCCCATCACCTTCGCAGCTGATAGCACTGTCTTTGCTTTCTTTTTTGATGGAGAATGCAAATGGTGCCATTCCATACTCTGCCGTTTCGTTTCAGGCTCAAAATGGTGAAACCAGCTTTCGTCACTTGTCACAATACAGAGCAAAAATCATCGCCTTCGTGTCGATATCTCTGCAGCACTTCTGAGGTGATGGCTTTTCACTGACCTTTGTGGTCTTTGGCCAATAACCGCGGGACCAAACGAGCACAAACTTTTCTGTAGTCCAAGCTTTCAATCATCTCCTGTACTGCACTGTGCCCTATTCCAAGTTTTTGGGCTATTGTGTCCACAGTCACACTCCTGTCATCTTGAATGATCTCATCCACTCTGAGGCTCAATTTCGATGCTGGTGTTCCCATCTTTAAAATGTGTCACCCATCTTCGAACACTGCTCACACCCATGCACACACTTCCATAAGCACGCTGAAGTCTCTGGTGAATGTCTGCAGCAGGGATTTCCTCTTTCACAAGAAATTCGATGACAGCATGCTGGTGAAACGACATATGGTTGTCGGCCTTTTTGTTAGGAGTGATACTGGTCACATGATGCAAGCTATTGATGTCACAAGACACTCAAGGTTAACACAACAGCTGGTTCCACCTACCACCATACTCTCTTTCGTCTGCTGTTCCCTGACTGCATGCAAAAGAAAGTTGGTCATGAGTTTCAGTATGACCTACGTAGGTAGGTTAGTAATACAAAGTGAAGAATGAACGCCCTGAACTGTGGTAAGAGTCTAATGTTTCCTTTTAATAAAAACTGCAGGGTTATGCTTGATCTTGGCTTTTTGAATGTGGATCTAGTAGTACGGTGATTCATGCTTTTCACATAGTGTCACTAGAGCAGGCATGTCAGACTCAACTTGTACAGAGGGCCACCTCAGTCCTATAAATAATAGTCCAGGGCTGCACTTCAAAATAGAAATATACATTAGATTTTGATACAAGGAAATTTAATTCTATTTATTATTTAGGAATAATTTCAATATAATTACCTAAAGTCACATATCTTATAATTTTAAAAAGCAAGAGAATACCATTTTTGACAAGTATCAAACAACTTCTCAATATATAAAAAGAGAAATTACACAAGAAATTATGTTAGAAATAGCAAAACATTGAATTAATAACATCAAAATTACATGTGTCGAACTTCATAAACTGTTAACTTGGAAGACAAAAAACCAACAACTATATTGTTTCACTTTAATATCGTTAGTAATATTATTCATGAATGAATTAAATTACCAGTTCAATGTTTTTTTGTCTATTAAGTCGCATGTTTAATCGGTTTGTTATTAATTCAATGCAGTCATTCAGTGTGTTTTTCTTGAAATATTCAAATGGTGATGATTGATGAAAAACTACATAAACAATAAAAATTGCTACATAACCAAAAGAACATTTATTGAACTACTTACATTGTACTTGAGAACTGGCATCTTTTCCGGGATACAAGAGAGTTAATGTCAGGTACTTGACTCTGTGAAGATGCTATTTTTAGGATGGAAGATAAATGTTCTGCTGTGAGTCTTGATCTGTGAGTGGTTTTGGTTGCCTTCACATGCGAAAGTAACTGTTCACAGAGGTAGGTGGAAGCAAACATGGCCAGTATTCTTGCAGCAAACTGGCGCATTTTAGAGTACTGGCTTGGCAAATAAGAAAAAATTGAGGGATACCAATTTCATTATATTTGTCTTTCAGTATTGAATCACACTGCATTTCAGTTAGTTCCATTTGAATGTTACTATCTGCCTTCTGAACATCGAATGAGAATGGAGCAGTAAACAGAGAGAAATCATTCTCGCAGGATTTGAAATCTTTAAACCTATTTTCAAAGTCATTAATTAAGTCCTTTATTTGGGAAACATAACTTGTAAAATCAGAATTACTGTGGGACTTTTTGAAATCCTGGCAAGTAGGAAAATGAATTAAGTTGCCATTCTTCATCTGTCCTTCCCAAAGTTTGAGCTTTAATTTAAAAACCTTAATACTGTCATGCAATGAAACTACAAGCTGTCTTTTCCCTTGTAGCTTTAAATTTAAGTCATTTAAATGCCAGGTAATGTCCACCATAAAGGCCAAATCCTGAACCCAATTATCGTCACAAAGTTTGTTGGTGATTCACCTTTCATTTAAAAAAAATCTTAATTTCTTCTCGAAGAAGCCAAAAGTGCTTTAAAACACTATAACACGAAAGCCAGTGAACTTCTGCGTAGTACGGTAGACTCTCAAATTCACATCCAATGTCACTAATTAAAGAAGAAAACTGACGTTGATTCAGTCCCCGAGATCGAATAAAATTTACTGCTTTCTTCAGAAATTGCAACACATGATTCATTTTTATGATCTTTGAGCACAGAACTTCTTGGTGAATGATTCAGTGAATATGGTGAAACTTACAACTAGGACAGACTTCTTTCTGCTTGGCCATTAACTTAGCAACAAATCCGTTCTCTTTCCCCTTCATAGGAGGAGCCCCATCCGTTGCTACACACAAGTTTCGATAACGTGAGATTGTACTTTTCTAAGAGCCCATACACTTCGTTAAAGATATCCTCACCAGTTGTTGTGTTTTTAAGAGAAATTATGTCTAGTAACTCCTCAGTTATAATTAAGTCAGTATCACAGGCCCGGATAAACACAGCTAATTGTGCCACACCACTAACATCTGCACTTTCATCACTGCAATAAGAAAATGCCGTGAAACTTTTAACTTTTGCCAACAACTGTTCACTTAAATTAGTTGCAATATCATCAACTCTTTCGGCAACATTGTTTCATGACAAGGAAATGTTTTTGAAAATTTGAACCTTATCGGGGCATACAATTTCTATGGTTTTTTCAAGACACTCTTTTACAAATTCACTTTCGCTAAAACATTTAGAATTCTTTGCTATAAGTTCTGCAGTTACATAGCTTGCTTTAACAACGGCTTCATTGTCTCGTTTCACGTTCCTAAACAAAGACTGTTGCTTGATGAGTGCAGCCTTAAAATCCCTTAATTTATCATCCCTTGACTTTTCCTTACACTCGTAAACAAAGACTGTTGCTTGATGAGTGCAGCCTTAAAATCCCTTAATTTATCATCCCTTGACTTTTCCTTACACTCGTAAACAAAGACTGTTGCTTGATGAGTGCAGCCTTAAAATCCCTTAATTTATCTTCCCTTGACTTTTCCTTACACTGGTCATATTTTTCACGATGGGTTTCGTAATGCCGTCGTACATTGTACTCTTGGAACACGTATATTTTTCCTACAAATCAAACATGTAATCTTACCTTCTATTTCACAACAAAAATAAGCGATTTCCCATTTTTCTTGACAAATACGGCGTTCACTTTCAATAGTTCTTTTTTTGCTACTTAATTTTTTGAAAGCGACATTGTTGCTGTTTAATTATAACCTTTATACACGTTCATCACAATGTAACATCAGCACCTGTCGCTGTGTGAAAATGAACTGAATGACAAAGTTTGCTAGCAGCCCATTAGACAATGGCTGGGGTTTGCAAGCTAGTTTTGAAGGTAGAAATCCCTTGCGCTTGTCTGTCAGTTGCCACCCTTTTTCCATTCTTAGTATGCCTCCAAAAGGGATTCTTGGAAATACTTGGGGTGGTGAGGCTGTGCAGATTTTAGTGCATTAACCTTCTGAAATACAGTAGTTTGTCCTTCACGAACTTTACAAACTGTTAGTTGGACAAACCCTTCTGCAATTCTCAGAATCAGTGTTCCTGCAGCCTGCTAATTTATGTCTGCGTGAGACTTCTTGTCTTCTGGTCTGTTGGGAAATTGTCTTTACAAAAAATATTTCTACTAAAATTTTAATATTGATTTTAACATCAATTAGCTCTAAAAGTTGAGGGGCCGCACTTTGTGGCTATGGGGGCCACATGTTTGACATGGCTGCACTAGAGCATTACAAATCTCCAGTGTCTGTATTTGAAGTTTACTGTTCTCTAATTTGTTCATCATTAGCACTAATACAAGGGCTATTTGGAAACAGGATGTATGATATACAGGGTGTCCCAGGAGGAATGGACCAAACTTTGGGAGGGTGTTCCTTATGTTAAAGTATGCCAATATAACCCAAAACACCTATGTCCAAAGTTGAACAGGTATGGAGATAATGGCCAGAGAAGTGTCAAACTTTGACCGGTGTTACTTGTTGATTACAAAATACATATTACAACCGGCAGGAATATGTGGATTCTGTAATGTTAATAATGTACGTAACATCAAACTAACTTGTGAGTGACGTGAAGCCATAAAATTGAAGTACAAAATACTCGCTCGCCATGTCATAATTGTGCTTAGGGTTTCCAAGCACTATACATGACACATGACTGGCGAGCGATGACATAATATGGCTGCTCTATAAGCCGACCACATAACTGTATTAAACGTACATTCACAGAAAATCTCGTTTGGAATTTCGTTTCCATTATCATGTGGATTATTATGGGACCACATATGAATATTTCGTAAATTATTTAGACCGTCCCGGGTAAACGACGCCTCATCACTGAATAAAATGATGCTTAACAGTTCGGGATGAGCTTTTATCCAGTGGCAGAAATCCATACGCTGAGCATGGTCGCCTGGTTCCAGATGTTGTACCCTTTGATCATGGTAAGGATACAGCTCTTCATCATGTAAAGTTTGCCACACCTGCATACATGATACGAGAGGCCATTCTAGGAGTGGACAGACACGGACTTCTCTCAACCATCTCAAGAACGTTCTCTCGTGTGTTTCTCATTTGTACATCCTCCCTTTCTGACTGCACAGAAACACTCGGAAGAGAACCAGTATCACGCAATGCCTGGTGAATTCATGTAAATACACGTCGAGATGGAATCCTTCGATCGGGAAAACGCCTTTGGTACTCTTCAGCATCAGCACGTGCATTGCCACCGCAAAATCCATACACAAAATGCATATCACAATATTCAACGTGTGAAAACACAAAAGGCATTTCAGCAACACCGCACAACTACACGTAATTTACTAACCATTCACAACGCTGACACAACATACATTGTAGCCTCTGTAAGTAGTGCATGAGATTACGACTAGTGTGACTCACAGCACTCAAGGACAAACAGATAACAGTCACAGCTGACAGGTATAGTGCGTGGACCCGCTAGAAGACCACACTTTTCTCGGGCCATTATCTCCGTAACTGTTCAACTTTGGACATAGGTGTTTTGGGTTATATCGGCATACTTTAACATAAGGAACACCTTCCCGAAGTTTGGTCCATTCCTCCTGGGACACCCTGTATATATACACACACACACACAATGGCACAGTCTACACAACAGTATTTCTAAAAAAAATCAAAACAGATACTTCTGTAACAACATTTGTTTATTGACTTTTGACACTACATATTTCGACTCTTATGTTGGGTCATCATCAGGTGTATAATAATACTAGTATTTGTTCTTGAATTGCATCTTAATTCAATATGTATCCATATTGTGTCTTTATAAATTTTATATACTGAACTGCTGTAACATAACATATTATCGTCACTTGGAACTACCTTTACACAATGTCAAAAATCCTAGAACATAACTCTCCAAGTATAAACAGCCTGTTCAGTGATACACAATATAATCAGCATAAGCTTCACATGACAATAGGAAGGTAAAACTGACACGACCTAGTTTATGAAAGAAGATCTCAGAATGCAGGCATCCTACAACATAATTATTCCTACTATCAGGAACAATATGTCAATATGTAGCGGTCACAGAGTTTTGAAGAGGTTTACAATATATGTTGCAAATATTTCTGTACAATTTTAATTTTAACTTTAACTTCTACCGTTAACTTTAAATTCAAATTATATATATAAAACTTATAAGAATACAATATGGATCCATAGTGAATTAAGATGCAATTCAAGAAATAATACTGGTATTATTATACGCCTGTTTATGATGCGAAATAAGGGTCAAAACATGTAGCATCAACAGCCAATAAACAAATGTTGATACAGTACTTTCTAATTTGTTTTCTGTTTTTTGGAAATATTATGTAGACTGCCCCATTATACAGGGTGTTTAAAAAGAGCTTTACAACTTTGAAAGCTTGTATAAATTTATACAGAGGACATACTCGACGTTTTGAACTGTCATAATGTAGCAAAACACACCGAGTTTCATGCACATGGTACTGTAGTACCCAATACCGCCACCGCGAGCGCTCCTGCAGTTGAAATCAAGATGACTACTTTCACAGGTGTTGAGCATACTTGTGTGTTTTGGTTCGAAGAAACGAAGTCTGCTACACAAGTTCAAAGGAAATTTCGCACTCAGTATCGCAAGGAAACTCCCAGTAGACCTACAATTTACTCCTGGCACAAGAATTTTGTTCAGACTGGATGTTCTGTGTGCCATGCCAAGCAACCCGGTCGGCCACGTGTTTCTGACGCTACAATGGAACAGATTGGGGGAAAGCTTCGTTCAAAGTCCACGAAACTCAACGTGATGTGCGTCTCGGGAAACTGGTATTCCAAATGTTACTGTGTGGCGAGTGTTATGAAAACGTTTACACTTAAAAGCGTACAAACTATCCATTGTTCAACACCTTACGGATGCAGATAAGGTGGTTCAGAAGGAATTCTGTATGCAAATGTTTTATCGGATACAAGACAATGAGAAGTTTCTGGACTCCGTAATTTTCAGTGATGGGAGCATGTTTCATGTCAGTGGTAAGATCAATACCCACAACTGCAGAATCTGGGGCAGCGAAAATCCACGTGTCTCCCTGGAACGTGTTCGTGATAGCCCAAAGGTGAACGTGTTTTGTGCCCTCAGCAAAGAAAGAGTGTACGGCCCCCTTCTTCATGGAGATGACCATTACCGGTATCGTATCTCTGGACATGCTCAAAGAGTTCCTCATTCCACAGTTAGATGAAGATGACCAAGAAGGACGCATTCATTTCCAGCAAGATTACGCGCCCCCTCATTACCTTGGAGAAGTGCACGAGTACCTCAACACCCATTTCCCAGGTCGATGGATTGGTAGAGCGGTGCTGATAGCATGGCCACCTCATTCCCCGTATGTTACTCCCTTGGATTTTTTCTTATGGGGGTTTGTTAAAGATCGAGTGTTCGTACCACCTTTGCCTGCAAATGTCGAGCTCCGAACTCGAATTACTGCCTCAGTTGCAGAAGTGACGCCAGAGATGCTACGTAGTGTGTGGCAAGAGACTGACTACAGATGGGACGTCTACTGCATTATCAATGGAAGTCACATTGAACCATAACTATCTAAGGTAAAACTTGGTGTGTTTTGCTACATTATGACAGTTCAAAACGTTGTGTATGTCCTCTGTATAAATTTATATAAGCTTTCAAAGTTGTAAAGCTTGTTTTGAAACATCCTGTATATATATCAAATATGCTATATATGACACACAACAGGATGCATACTATGATGAACTATTCAGAATGAACATATATATAATTTTTACCATCAATGCAACAATGATAATCATTAATTTATTTGCATAGCGTGCAGTACATGTTTTGACCTGAATGGGTTATCTTCAGGTGCTGCAAGTTCTCACATACTATTACCGAACTGAAATGCTGATGTTCCCATTTTTCTAAATAGCTCATACAAATTAGTTTCTATTCGATTCACAGTCTGGACAAAACTTAGACTTGTCTTAGGTTAAAATTAACATTAAAATAAAATAAAACCATAATAAACTCAACCTAAAAGTCATACATGTGATATAACCATATACATAACAATAGGTTAAACCCAATTTAAAGCCACACTACGACCGATAGTTAACTGGAAGAACTGCCCAGGTTATAAAGTGCATTTAAGCATTATAAGCATTTAAATAAAATATTACAGGATACCCTGCAGTTGCCATACACGTGAATACATGGAAAACTCAACTACATTAATCCATACACATGGATTAAAGAAGACAAGAACACATGATTGTGCTCATTCAACATTGAAAATGTGTATATGAATATCTCTTTAACAAATATTAATAATACAATAAAGAAAGTACTGAAAAGGAATGATGTCAAGAAATAGTGAAGGAAGAAATAGTAAACCTCTTGAATGTCGTATTAGAGCAGAATTACATACAGGTCATTCCAAGTGAAATCATCCAGAGAGGTCGCTCACCATTTTTTAAAAAAATTCATATTTTGTACATTTATTTCTACATATTTTCACACTTCAAAAATACTTAAAAAAAATTGCAATCCGCTCGGTTGTCCCGGTACAGCCGTTTTTATAATGCAAGAAAACGTGTTTTCGGCTGAAATGGAGGTTTGCGTTATCCTCTATATCTCGATAACTATTGAAGCTAGAGACTCCAATAAGAAACCAATTTGTTCCTCATGATATGGACTATAAATCATCTCATTACAAGGTTTCACTCAACTCACTTCCTCTAGTTCTAATTAAGCTCGAATCTTACCCATCGATTTTAGGAAAAACGCTATTTTTCACCTTCAAAAACCAAAGGGAGGGGGACAGTGTCAGATCTCTGGTCTCTACCCTTTGTTTTCTCATACATGAAGAATATAATCACGTAGTTTTGAACACCGTACCTATTTTCCAAAATTTTCCAGGAGGTTCCAGACTTTGCTCTGGACCCAAAATCGGCCATTTTTAACATCTCATATCTCCAGTGGAGAAGCTCCTAAAATTGTGAAATTCATAGAAAATAATTCTCTATTCTAGAACAACTTGGAATTAAAATTCCAACTTTTATATTCAAATAATAGCGAAGTTTCTATAATGCGAAATAAACGCTTTTTCGCCTGAAATGGAGGCTTGCGTTATCTTCCATATCTCGATAACTATTGAAGTTAGAGACTCCAGTAAGAAACCAATTTGTTCCTCATGATATGGACTATAAGTCACGTCGTTACAAGGTTTCACTCAACTCACTTCCCCTAGGTCTAATTAAGCTCGAAACTTACCTATCGATTTTGGGAGAAACGTTTTTCACCTTCAAAAACCAATGGGAGGGGAAAGTATCAGATTTGTGGTTTCTACCTTTTTTTGTTTCCAACATGGGGAATATAATCACATAGGTTGAACCTCATACCTATTTTCCAGAATTTTCCAATGAGTTTTCAAACTTTGCTCTGTGCCCCAAATCGGCCATTTTGACATCTCATATCTCTGGTGGAGAACCTCCGAAAAAATTAAAATTCATAGCAAATAATGCTCTATTCTAGAGTAACTTGGATTTAAAATTACAACTTTGATATTCAACTAATAGCGAAGCTGTGCGCACCTTGAATTTTACAGATTTTGCAGAAAATTGTTCGTTTCTCATTCAAGACGAGATTCAAAGTTTCCACTGGGTAAAAACACCAGGTCATCCCTCTGGAGGAAAACAAGGTCAGGTGTCATAAAACATCCAAGTCCGATGATTTTGAAGACATTGTGATAGTGGACACTTACTGAACTTTCAAACAAACTGGACAGTTTTCATCGGGGTACACAAAGAACTAATACCATTGCATTCAGGTAAGCCAATTGTTGAGGTATTGTTTTTTTTTTGGTAAAATTTAAAGTGCCCACAACTTCGCTAGTAGTTGAATATTGGAAACTCCTGGAGAATTCTGGAAACTAGGTACGGGGTTCAACCTATGTTATTATATCCCCCATATGGGAAACAACAAAGGGTAGAAACCACAGATCTGATACTTTTCCCCTCCCATTGATTTTGAAGGTGAAAAATAGCGTTTTTTTTTCCAAAATCGATTGGTAAGTTTTGAGCTTAATTAGACCTAGAGGAAGTGAGTTGAGTGAAATCTTGGAATGACATGATTTATAATCCATATGATGAGGAACAAATTGGTTTCTTACAGGAGTCTCTAATTTCAATAGTTATTGAGATATGGAAGATAACGCAAGCCTCCATTTCAGGGGAAAAAGCATTTTTTTTTTCGCATTATTGAAACTTCGCTATTAGTTGAATATAAAAGTTGGAATTTTAATTCCAAGTTATTCTAGAATAGAGAATTACTTTCTATGAATTTCAAAATTTTAGGAGCTTCTCCACTGGAGATATGAGATGTTAAAAATGGCCGATTTTGGGTCCAGAGCAAAGTTTGGAAGCTCCTGGAAAATTTTGGAAAATAGGTACGGTGTTCAAAACTACATGATTATATTCTTCATGTATGAGAAAACAAAAGGTAGAAACCACAGATCTGATACTTTCCCCCTCCCTTTGGTTTTTGAAGGTGAAAAATAGCGTTTTTCCCAAAATCAATAGGTAAGATTCGAGCTTAATTAGAACTAGAGGAAGTGAGTTGAGTGAAACCTTGTAATGACATGATTTATAGTCCATATCATGAGGAACAAATTGGTTTCTTATTGGAGCCTCTAGCTTCAGTAGTTATTGAGATCCATAATGGATATATATTTACCGTCTTTTAGTGCATACAATTTCACTTGTCACTTCATACTAAATGTTTCAGCTCATTCTGCCATCCTCAGGTGTATCAATCACGTTAAACCATTGCACTGTCTGCCATCAAGTGTCCATTTATAAAATGATATAAAATGTGTGTTCGCCATTGTTCAATAATAAAATTTATATATTAAAACTTGTTAAGATCTATCATCTTACATGTCGTATATCAAACTCATGTGTAACACCATTCATCCGCTGTGGGAGTCGTTCTTCTTATGTTTTAATTGTGTATATTTGTGAATGGTGTAACACACAAGTTTGATATACGACATGTAAGATGGTAGATCTTAACAAGTTTTAATATATAAATTTTATTATTGAACAATGGCGAACACACATTTTATATCATTTTATAAATGGACACTTGATGGCAGGCAGTGTAATGGTTTAACATGGTTAATACACCTGAGGATGGCAGAATGATGCCGAAACATGTAGTGTGAAGTGACAAGTGAAATTGTATGCACTAGAAGACAGTAAATATACGAGGGGGGACCCAAAAATAACCGGAAACGACCTGTTGTGCGCGCATGCTTTCTAGTTACGAGTTGTGCTGCTAGGTGGTGTTAGCTGGGGGTCTCCCGCGACTTAGTGAGCTGGCGTCAGTCTGAGTTAAGTGGTTTGTCTGTTGTGCTCTGTTGTGTGCGTTCCTGTTTCAACCCTTTGGCGATTAGTGAGATGGCTGACCAGAAGGAACAATTCTTTTGAGAAATTCTGGATCGTTCTGCACTTCACTCTTCAAGTCGCGACAAACATTCACGCGGTTTACTCTTTGGTCGTCTCTGAGCAAGTGAGGAACAAATTTTGCAGACACCCGTCTCATGTGCAAACTTTTGGTTAAAATTCGCTGGACCGTGCTCCATGAGATGTTCGTTTCCTCAGAAAGTTGGTCAATGGTCTTTCGACGATCTCCATCAATTGCACGTTTGATTTTGACAATGTTTTCGTCATTTCTTCCTGTCGAAGGACGCCCGGGGCATGGCATGTTTTCTGTTGACATGTTGCCAGATTTGAAACGGGAAAACCACTTGTAGACCTGTGATTTCCCCAAAGCATCATCATTAATGGCTTGCCGAAGCATCCCAACAGTCTCGGCTGCAGTTTTCCCTAACAGAAAACAAAATTTCACGCACTCTTTGTTCCTTCTGGTCGGCCATCTC
Organism: Cryptotermes secundus; assembly: GCF_002891405.2. Taxonomy (NCBI): domain Eukaryota; kingdom Metazoa; phylum Arthropoda; class Insecta; order Blattodea; family Kalotermitidae; genus Cryptotermes; species Cryptotermes secundus. The sequence continues at coordinate 187,848 of NW_019731241.1, read as the reverse complement.
ACTAATCGCCAAAGGGTTGAAACAGGAACACATATAACAGAGCACCACAGACAAACCACTTAACTCAGACTGACGCCAGCTCAGTAACAGTCGCGGGAGACCCCCAGCTAACACCATCTAGCAGCACAACTCGTAACTACAAAGCATGCGCGCGCAACAGGTTGTTTCCGGTTATTTTTGGGTCCCCCTTCGTATACACATTATGGATACGAATCAGTGTACCAGGACGCTAAAATACAACACAGTTATCGAGATATAGAAGATAACGCAAACATCCATTTGAGCTGAAAACGCGTTTTTTTTGCATTATAAAAACAGCTGTACTGGGAGAACCGAGCGGATTACAATTTTTCATAAGTCTAATATTGGTGAATAACAGAACCCCCTTCCCCGCAAATTGTGAAAAAAGGAAAACAAGATTGTCTACTATTGGGCCACAAAATCACAAATTGGTCACCTTTACATACTTCTGCCCATGGGTTAGAACAGTCACCAAGGTATTCTGAAATACTAACTTGAAAGTGGCATTTGAAACTAATAATGTGATAAAACACTGCATAAGAATGAAAGAAAGAACGTCTGATGTTTATAATCTGAGTGGAGTATATCAAATGCTATGCAAAGAGTGCCACCTTAAATATGTAGGGCAGATGGGCCGCATGTTTAGAAGCAGGTATAATGTGCACTTTAGAGACATACAAAGAAATGGCAAAAGTTCAAATTTCGCCTATCACATATTCGATACGACACATGACTGTGATACTATGGAAAAGACAATGAAAATATTGTATGTGGAAAAAAAGGACCAAAAGCTAGATATATTGGAGAATTGCTATATATATATATATATTACTATAACTAAGGAAGGATTACACAGGAATGAAACATCACCCAACATATATAATCCCATATATGAATTTTTAACAAAAACGAATTCAAATATTGAAAATCTAACCCTTTCAGGAAATCTCTACCTGCCAACATACCTCCCCACCCTTTTCCACACACTACCCCCCCTATTATTCTTTCCCCTACCCAGAACACCCCATCCCTCCACTACTGCTACCCTCATCTTGGGACAGTAAGCTAACACCCTTAAACAAAATAGTTACTGTTGTATGAACCACGCAGCACAAGGAACCACATAATGTAAACAACACACATTAACCATAAGTAGTAAGAAAACATTATAAAGGAATTGATATTCAAAAACCTATTATAAATGTAAATTGCAGCATAACGTATCAGTATTAATACACGAAACAAACCGATGTTGATTGGCTGCCGACAACATGCAAGAAGAGTGATCTATTCTCTAGAAGAATGGTAACATTACAATACCAACAGTGATAGCCAATACAGCTGACAGAAGAAATTTGATGAAGCCTATGTATGGTCTACTGCAATAACAAACACAAGCCTTGCAGTAAATCATTTTAAATATCAAATTGTGGCTTCAAATTAGTTTAACCTATTGCTATGCATATGACCATATCATGTACGATTTTTAGGTTGAGATTATTCTTGTTTTATTGTGTTTTATTGTCAGTTTTAACCTAAGTCTAGTCTAGTTTTGTCTAAATTGTGAATTGAATAGAAACTAATTTGTGTGAACCATTTAGGAAAATGGGAATGTTGGCATTTCAGTTTAGTAATAGTATGTGAGAACTTGCAGCACCTGAAGATGACTCATTGAGGTCGAAATACATAGTGGGTGCTATATAAATAAATATTAAAGTATTGTTGCATTGATGGTAAAAATTATACATATGTTCATTGTACAGGGGATGGACAAAATATGGAAACACCTTGTGAAATGTTTGCCTGAATTGAAGTGTTTACTTTAGCAATGTTTGTAGATGACGATGCCGTATCTGCCCAGTAGCACTACCTGTACAACTTCGGCAATATGTTGCAAGCTTCATTTGTTGTCAAGACAGTGTCCTGTGCAGTTTTTAGTGCATCATGTCAGAGGTAACAGAGTACGAACGCAGGCAAATTGTTGGGGCCTGTATGGTGGGTGCTTCCATAACCAAGGTAACCAAAGTTTTTGGTGTTTCACAAGGTACAGTATCCAAGATTATGACCGCACACAGGAGGGCTGGAAAAACCGCATCCGATAAATACCAGCGTGGACGGAAATGTGTGTGGTGTGATCGAGACAGACGAACATTGCGTAGGATTGTGACGAAAAATAAGAAGACTACATCTGCAAAAGTGACTGCTGAACAGAATGTCATGTTCACAAACCCCGCCAGCACCAAAACAGTATGAAGGGAACTCCACGAGCATGGTATTTCTGGATGAGCTCCAATTCCAAAGCCACTCATCAGTGATCAAAATGCCACTAAGAGGAGAGTGTGGTGCCGAAGTCATAAAACCTTGACTGTGGAGCCATGGAAGATGGTCATTTGATCGGATGAGTCCACCTTCACAATGTTTCTGACTTCTGGCCGAGTTTACGTCTGGAGAATGCCATCCCGAGCTTACGATCCAGATTGTTTGCTGCCAAGAGTGAAACATGGCAGGGGTTCGATCATGGTATGGGCAGCCATATCGTGGTATTCTGTGTGGGACCCATCATTAACCTGCAAGGTCACGTCACTACCAACGACTCTGTGGCCATTTTGGGTGACCAGGTCCATCCCATGGTGCAAACTTTATTCCCCAATAGTGATGCCGTTTACCAAGACCACAGTGCCCGAGTTCACACAGCTCACATAATCCAGGATTGTTTTCCGAGCAATAAGATGAAGTGTCACATTGCCATGGCCCCCACAATCGCCAGATATCAATATTATTGAGCCTTTTTGGTCTGTTTTGGAGAGCAATCTGCATGCACACTATCCACCACCATCATCGTTAACAGAACTTGCCAATGTTTTGCAAGAGGAATGATACAAGACTCCCTTGCAAATCATACAGGACCTCTATTTATCCATTTCAAGGAGACTGGAAGCAGTTCTGCAAGCCAGAGGTTGTCCTACTCCATATTCGTCATGGTAATGTGTTTTTTGTTGGGTGTTTCCATATTTTTGTCCATCCCCTGTATATATGCAACAGGATGGAATCCTTAAAATTAACTATTCGGAAAGTAAGCTTTGTTTATTTTAGACAACTGATGTAGGAGCAGGAGAGATCTCATCCATGTGAGGTAGCATCACATAACTCATTTCTTTGTAAACTGTCACATAACTGGTCACATAGTGTTTGTTCTTGTCTCTGCATAGTGAGTTATTATGTGCCTTGTGATTAATAATCTCTCCAGCTGCGAAATTTGCTCTGTTGTATATTTTCTTTATGCAAAAAAATATTAGTGCTGTGGAGCTTTATTGTGAAGGAACCGTAAGACAGTGGTGTAGAACATTATGAATAAAAGATGGACAAGCAGATGTTGACGAAGGGCAAAATGATTGGCTGGATATCTGTAGTGAGTGATAATGATCTGCAGAGTGTTGACCAAAAAATTTATGAAAGATGGTGCTTCACACTTTCAAAACTTTTGTGTGAATCTCCAGAAATTTCATGCACTCTCTTCTAATAGATTATCACAGTTAGACTAGGCTAAGAAATGTGTGCAAGATGGGTTCCAAAAGTGCTCCTGGGTGTGCACAAAATGCAGAGGATGGCTTTGGCTTTGACTTAGACTTAGTGATACCACAAAGATGATGATGAATTCCTCGATCCCATAATATGAGATCAGGTTGTGACACCTAGGTTTCATTTGTGAGCATTGAAACCAAAGAGCAGTCAAAGCATTGGGTGCACAAACATTCAACAAACAGGCCAAGAAAGTTTAAAGAAACATTGTTTGCCAGAAAGCTAGTGGCAGCTGTTCTATTGGACAGGAAAGGAGTGCTGATGGTAGAATTCATGCATGAAAGGACCATAATAATGTCAGAAGTATATCACAGAACACTGAAGAAAACCGCATAAGGCCATTCAGAACAATGTCATTGTACTCATAGTGCTCCTCCATGGCAATGCACATCAGCATACAGCTGCTTGCATCCTAGCACTGCTGGAGCATTTAAGCTGGGAGTTTTCAGACCACACTCCAGAGTGACTGTCACCTGTTTATCTACCTGAAAAACTGTTTGTGGTCACAGTGCTTCAGCAGTAATGAGGAATTGATGGAAGGTGTCAAAACGTGGCTGTGCTCACAGGTGGCACACTCTTTGACATATGCATACAAAAACTTATTTTCTGATATGACAAGTGCATTAACTCCAACAGTGACTACTTTGAGAAGTGGCTTGAGTATGTATGTATTTTTCATGTATAATAATTTTTTTCATTTTTTTTGTTAACTCGTCAGATTTCACTTTCTGAATAGCCCACATATTATTGAAAGTTTACTAATTCCACATAATTCCACAGTGGATTTTATCTTTAAATTCTCTTCCAGATCAGATTATTTTGTTTGTTTCATTGTTCTTGTTTTATACATTTTGTATGTAAAATGGGTTTAATAACTTTTCTTTGAAGACAGACAAAATTTCACATGTTCAGGGTAACTAACACTAGTACGAGGGGGTACCCAAAAGAAACCAAACTTATTTTTTTTTAACTTATTTATTCAAATTGTAAGCACAAACCTTCAATCCCATTCAAAGTACTCTCCACTTAACACTAATACACTTGTCTAGTCCTTTATTCCATTTTTCAAAACATTGTCTAAATTCATCTTTTGAGATGCTTGACAGCGCCTCCGTCGTTTTTTCCTTCACCTCAGCAACAACATCAAAACGCTTTCCTTTCATGTCTCTTTTCATTCGAGGAAACAAAAACAGTCACATGGGGAAAGGTCGGGTGAGTATGGAGGGTGAGGAACAGGGGTCATACCATTTTTGTTCAAGAATTTCGCAGCCACCCTTTTCATTCCCAAATCTTCTGTCAAAATTCGTTGAACTGAGCTCCAAGTCACTCCCAACAGCTCCACAATTTCTTCAATGGTCCGTCGTCGATCTTCCTTGATGATTTCACGAATTTTTTCAACGTTTTCATGTGTTCGGTCCGTGGAAGGACAACCAGAACGAGGTTTGTCATCAATTGACATTTCACCATTTTTGAAACGGGAAAACCACTCAAACACTTGAGTTTTCCCCATAGCATCGTCCTTGTACGCCGTTTTTAATATTTCAAGAGTTTCTGTTCCACTTTTCCCGAGCAAAAGGCAGAAGAATTTCACTGCCGCACGCTGTTCACGAAAATCAGCCATTGCAAAAATGATGATCACACAAGGCAGTTGTGACTATAAACTCTGCCGAAACTAGTCCTTACCTTCTGAAGCAACGGTAGTCGGCTTATCGACTCAGTAATGTTAGCTCTATGCGCTCATAGTGGCAAAACGCGGTACTACAAAAGCTCTGCCCACAAAAGAATTAGTTCAGTTTCTTTTGGGTACTCCATATATTCTGCTTATTGTGAAAAAGGTGGAGCACACTGGAAATGAGTATATGCAGTATTGGCCCAATGATGTGGTAGATGCAAATGCACTCACAGTTGGTCCTGAAGGGGTTTTAATGACATTAGTAAGTAACATTGTTTGGGATCATTCCATCTTGTCAGTGGGCAGTGCTGGTTAAGTCAGTATGATACATGTTACAACAAAAAGGTGAATTCACCATTCTTGTCATGCATTGTTTCCATATGTTACAGATTTGCTTTACTTCCAAATAACGTTTCTTTGCAGTGAGCTCCTTTACAAAAGGGGAACATATGGTTCCAGTACTAAATGAATGTGGTACTCATTGTGCTGTTTTTGGAAATCATGATTTTGGTAAGATAAGCCACTCTGTATTTACAAATTTATTTGTGTGTATAGTGCTTTGTGTTCATATATTTTTACAACTTTTTTATTTAGGCCCTTCTATTAATGTAAATCCTTGATCATATTTAAAACTATTATATGTTTTGAAATACTTGGAAAGTTGGATCATATATTCTTGATAGGTGACAAACAGAGAATTAAAACAGTGATTCTGAATTATTCCAGACAGAGTACACTGTTTTTTTACATTATGGATTTTCAGTTAACAACTTAAAACTGAATGATTCTAAATTATTCCAGTTACAGAGTACACTTTTTTTTTTACATTATGTATTTTCAGTTAACAAGTATTGACATTAACACACTCAATTAATATCTCTCTTTTGGTATATGCATTGAATATAGTGGAGAATGAAAGCACACTGTCTCTGCCTTCCATCTTTCCAACCTTTTTTTCTGTATATTGCGAGTCATTCTGCAATGATATTAGTTCCGCTGCTTTGATTGTTTATACTCAAGTTTTCTGTTAATTAGTAATGAACATTTTAAATTAATGACAGTTCATTATATCAGATACATACCTTATGTGTACTATATATTACTATCACTGTTATGCGTGGTAGAGTCATTAAGTTCATGGAATGTGGTTTTATCACATCATATTACAAGGTATTCACATACACTTACACAGAACCACATCGACCCTCAAAATAGTTGCCGTTGGCTGCTATGCAAGTCTGCCAATGTTGATATAACTGCTGGAAACATATTGGTAGGAAATTCCCATACGGTGTCTCTTGTGGCAATGACCACCTCCTCAGATGGCTGAAATCTATGACCATGTAGCTTTGCTTTCAAGCGGTGAAAGAGAAAGAAATCGCATGGTGCGAGATCAGGTGAGTACGGAGGGTGTGGCAAAACGGTGACCTGTTGTTTTGCCAGCTCCTCTTGGACAAGAACAGAACGCTGTGCAAGGGCGTTGTCGTGTAGCAGCAGCCAATTCTTCCCACGCCAAATGTTTCACTAGGGGATTTGCCTAGTTTTTGGCAGAACTTGATGTTTGCCAGTTCAAACTGCCACATTTTCGTTTTACACCACTTGCATTTAACTTCAGTTCACAATAGAGGTCGTAGTTCTACTTACACTGTTTGCACACAACTGCCTCTTGCTGTGATGAGAGCTGAACCAACAGGGCATCATATTGTGCCTCAACCTATCCGCTGTAGTGCACTGCAACGATGCTGCGCGGCCATTCCACAAACTTATTGACTGTGGTAGTATACATATGTGTGTATACTCTCAGATAACTGATTATTGAGTTTATCTTAATAGGAAGCTAATTTTTAACAAATCTGTTTAGGAGACAGCGGACAAAGGGTGGTTCTCCAGGTTGGGGGTTGGGCGTGGGGCTAACATCTCCTCACCTTATAAAAACTATACTTGTTATGAAAATTCTCAAGAAGCCTCGGACCTGGACTGATTCCTTGGATAAACGACATAAACTAAAGAAAGTGGATATGAGATTTGGTACATGGAATGTTCAAAGTGTGTATATAGGGCAGGTTCGCTGAGGGCAGTGGCGGAAGAAATCTTAAAATATAAGATTGATTTAGCGGGGGTACAGGAGGTCAGATGGGACGGATGTGGCATCGCACCAGCAGCCAAACGTTCATTTTTCAATGGAAAGGGGAATGAAAATCATGAATTAGGTACGGGTTTTTTCGTACGTAAGAGAATTGTATCAGCAGTTAAGAGGGTGGAGTTCGTTAGTGATAGGTTATCATATATAATACTGTAAGGTCGCTGGTGTCATATTGTTACAAATGTTCACACCCCAACTGAAGATAAAATTGATGACATAAAGGACAGGTTCTATGAAGAACGAGAACATGTATTTGATAAATTCCCGAAGTACCCTATGAAACTTTTGCTAGGAGATTTCAGTGCCAAAGTAGAGAGGGAAGACATTTTCAAACCAACGGTTGGGAATGAGAGTTTGCATGAAATTAGCAATGATAATGATGTTTGAGTAATAAACTTTGCCACATCAAAAAAATCTTACTGTTAACCCTTTGACGTGGTCATTTAAATTCCGCGGCCGCGGCTCCTGCGGTAATATATTCAGCCGGCCATTTAAATTTTGCTCGAAAATTATTTATTCATCATTGTTCTTAAATTCTATGAGATAGGAACATGAAACTTTCACTAAAATGATCTTAAATGGTGGTTTTATAACCTTACCTTATAATATGGGCGCCCTGTATCTCGGCCATGGAAGCAGGTTGTTTAGTATTTCAG
>NW_019731241.1:174452-179117 GCF_002891405.2 Cryptotermes secundus | reverse complement strand
AGACGATTTAAATCCCTGACGAAACATACACGACGAACCACGGCAACGGGTTAATGAAGCTTGGGAAACTATTATAGAGAATATAAAAATTTCTGCCAAGGAGAGTCTAGGTTATTATGAACTGAAGAAACATAAGACATGGTTCGATGAAGGATGCTCAAAATTACTAGAACAAAGAAAACAAGCCAAAGTGCAATGGTGACAGGATCCAAGCGAGTTAAATGGGGACAATCTGAACAATATAAGACGCGAAACCAGCAGACATTTCAGGAATAAAATGAGGGAATGTCTGAAAGATAAAATTGATGAGCTTGCAATGAACAGTAAGAACAAGAACATTAGAGACCTGTATAAATGACTTTAAGATGGGTTACCAACCTAGAAGTAACAAAGTGAAAGATGAGAATGGTGATCTGCTTGCAGATTCCCACAACGTTTTGAATAGGTGGAAGAACTACTTCTCTCAGTTATTGAATGTACATAGGGTCAGTGATGTAAGGCAGACAAAAATCCACGCTGCTGAGCCGTTAATACCTGATCCCAGCCTTTTTGAGGTTGAAATTGCCATTGCAAAATTGAAAAGTTACAAGTCGCCAGATAGTGATTAAATTCCGGCAGAACTTGTTCAAGAAGAAGGCGAAATATTACGTTCTAAGACCCATAAGCTAATTACTTCTATTTAGCATAAGGAAAAGTTGCCTGATCAATGAAAAGAATCTATTATTGTACCAGTTCACAAGAAGGGTGATAAAACCGGCTGTAGTAATTATTGGGTGATATCACTGCTGTCAACTTCATACAAAATTTTATCCAATATGGTCTCAAGGTTAAGTCCATACATAAATTAAAATATTGGGTATCATCAGTGTGGGTTTCAACATAACAGATCAACTAGAGATCAGATCTTTTGCATTCGTCAGATATTGAAGAAAAAATGGGAGTACAATGAGACAGTACGAGTACATCAGCCATTTGTAGACTTCAAGAAAGCCTATAATACAGTTAGGAGGGAAGTATTTTACAATATTCTGATTTTGGGATACCCATGAAAGTGGTTAATCTGATTAAAATGTGTTTAAACAAAACTTATTGTAAAGTCTGTATAGGTAAACATTTGTCTGATAAATTTCCTATCCAGAATGGTCTAAGACAAGGAGACACCTTATTGCCACTCCTTTTCAACTTTGCCTTAGAATATGCAATTAGGAAGGTCCAGGAAACCAGGTGGGACTAAGTGGGCAGGGTATGTAGAACTAATGGGGGAGAAAAGAATGCATATAGGATATTTGTGGGAAAGCCGGAAGGAAAGAGACCACTGGGAAGACCAAGATGTAGGTAGGTGGACAATATTAAAATGGATCTGGCTCTGGATAGCGACCAGTGGAGGGCTCTTGTGAACGAGGTAATGAACCTTCAGGTTCCATAAAATGCTGGGAAATTCTTGAGTAGGTGCAGATATGTCTTCTCCTCAAGAAGGGTTCATCTCCATATTTAAGCAAGTAAGTAAGTGCTTGCAGTTATTTTGTGACACGAGAGACTGCCGAAGTATGTCAGGTGTTACAAGCAAGAACAACTTTGTGAAGAAGTGGGGAACTCTTTTGTACAGTCTGTTTCAAAATTACCAAAAAAAAAAGATAGAAATGGAGTATAATTTTTGTAAGATGAGGCTTTCACGGCGGTGACTATGAAGAAAGCAGTCTTCTGGGATTTGGCACCGTGTATATGTGGTGTTAACCGACGTTTCGGAGGAACGTATCGCCCCCATCTTCAGGGTAGAAGAAAAAGTATAAGAATTCTGCAAGCGACAACACCGTGAGAAACGATGGGGGCGATACATTCCTCCGAAACGTCGGTTAACACCACATATACACGGTGCCAAATCCCAGAAGACTGCTTTCTTCGAGTATAATTTTTGTTTACACTTTTTCAGATCTTATGTTGTATTATGATACTATGTTCTTTGCTGTTTAAAACAAATTAAATTCCATTCCTTTTCCATAAAAATGATATTAGATACAGCATTGTTAATAAAATGCTTAAAATTATCTAAACATCAAACAGCAACAGGCTTTTAAAGACACTCCATCCAGCTCACCCTATGACCATGTAAAAAGTCTGGCATTTAAAGGTTAAAGAAACATTAGCTGAATTGTCATGGAAATTTGTGAGAAGATTGCTTATTGTAGTATGGGTTGTGTTTTAAATGGCACATGCTGTGTAAGAAAATTTGATAACTGGTTAGTACTCATTTTTGTACTGTAACATGGTTCTTCTCTTAATAATGCATTTAGTCTTTCCCTCTGTTCCGTAGTTTGACTGGTTTGTTACAGATTTTGGCTTGGAGGTTCTGAGTGACTGGGTTTCTCAGACAAATTTTCCCTGGCTCATGTCAAATGTAATTGATCAGGAGACAGGCCGTCCACTAGGAGATGGAAGAATAACACATGTGGTTGACTGGAATGGCAAGAGAATTGGCCTTGTAAGTAACACACCCGTGAATTGAGTGTTTGGATGTACTCTTGAAGCAGTATTTGTATATAATCAAGTTTGTAATATAAACATGGTAGTTTATACCTCAAAATACCATTTATAACAATGGAAGACTCATTGAAACTAAAATCCATGAGCATTTGTAAAACATTATTCAGATACTAATTTTCTATAATTCTGTACTGAAATCTGCTTCCAGCATTATTCCTACTCCTAAACCCTGCCTGCAAGAGTCTTCATTCCATTGGATTAACTCATATTACTTGCATCCACTTTATTCATTAAGTTATTTTACATGTATGAAAACCTGTGATGCCCAGTAGCTGGAAGGTGACTGGAAAGATAATGAAGATAATGCAACAGTGTCATCACCTAAAGCCAAAAACTGGTGACAGGATGAAAGGTTGGCTATACTATATGCTAAGAATTCTACAGGAATCAAGGTAGATGGGTGATTATCACCAAAGATAACAGTATGCAATAGGGATACGGCATGGAGATGCTTTAAGTTAATTTCTTTTTAGTGTGGTAGTGAATGAAGGTTGGAGGAAGCTGCATAATGAGCTTCATAACTTGCACCCTTTGTCAAGCATAAGTAAAATGATCAAGTCAAGGAGGGTGAGATGGACAGGTCATGTAGCATGAGCAGGGGAGAAGAATGCATATAGGATATTGGTGGGAAGTCCAGAAGGTGAGATACCAAGTACAGGAACCCTGTAGGCAGAAGTGAAACAGCCAGATAAGGCAACCAGAATATCTAGAAGCTTATATATATGGCAACACAAATATGCAGAGAATCAAAACTAAGAACATATAAAAATATTGTCAGACCCATTTGACCTGTGAAGCTGAAATGAGCAGGTAACAAAAATAAATGAAAGAAGTGTTCAAAACAGCTAATAATGAGTGTTATAAAAAATAATTAGAAAAACAAGGAATGACCACTTGAAAAGCTGAGATGTTAGGCATTACTATTGTTTTCAATTAAGAATGGGTGAATACATGAAGAATTGAATGGAATGACCATGTATCATTAATGATACCCAGTAGGGTTAAATGAGTAGGAGGAAACAACTCTCCTAAAAGTAGAAATCCTGGAAGACTGCACTGAAGATGGTGAAATTCACACTATGGAGGAAACAGGCCCAAGGACTAAATGAAAGAAGAAAAACTGCTTGAAAATAACTGTCAGTTTGAAGAGCACAGGAACTTGGGTTGTAAAATGTAACTTTAGTGTAACTCTCCTTATCAAAGGAGATCTCATTTTCAAAGTTCTTGTCAGTCTGGTTTATTCATACTGTTACAGAGTGTAGAAATTTAAATAATGGGATGTTTCATCATATTCATATAAAATGGTGTCTAGAACTATTTAGTAGTGGAACAGTAATTTTCTCAATATGTGCATGGTACCATTTGTACCAAGCGTTCATTGTGCAGGTTTATACATCGAGGGAGCTTCTCAGAACTTTACGTCGGCAGACACTGTAGGATCCACGCACAAACTGAAGGTCATTCATGCGCCAGTATCAGTGAATCAGTCAGTGTTGCGCCATCAAGTGTTAGAGAAGCCATCATCACTTCCACCTATCACATCCCAACTACAAATTCAGGAGAAAATTTCATCTGTTTATTTCTGTATTTCTTTAGATGTGCTTGTGACTCTCATGTAGTAGATGCCACTATCTCAAAGCTGAGAGGACCAGAATGAGTGTAAATGGCACGATTTTGTAACTGGAACTTCTTTCATTCTAACAGTGCCCTCTGAGGGTCACCTTGCCAGTAACTCACAGCATGGTACCATGAAGTCTGTATACAGCATTGGACATAATTCCAGGCTGACTTGAAACAGAGGGTTATTTTAACGTAGCAGTATTTCAGTATTTGAGGAGATGGACTGCACATGTTGTAGTGATGTAATGCATTTTCAGTATGGTTAATAACATTCTATAATAGAAAATAAATAAAAGTTAGTGTGGTTTTGATGTGTGTGTAGCTGAAGATATGAGGAATGAGTGTGTACTTAAAGATTCTGTCAGTAACTCAGATGACATAGTGTTGTATTGGAAGGATGGTTAATTGATGTGGAAGAAAGTGGTCATGGCATGTCTCAAGGTATTATTGTGACATTTGCCAGGGGGACTGAGGAATACCATTAGTTAGTTAGTTAGTTAGTTA
>NW_019731241.1:173903-174316 GCF_002891405.2 Cryptotermes secundus | reverse complement strand
TCCTGTGGATGTATGAGGTTCTTTTACATGCTGTAAAGCTACGACATGGGACCCACGGCTTAAAAGTCCCTCCTGGAGGACTTGTTCCCTGAATTTTTCCGCCCTTAAAAATTCGACGACCTCCTCCGGGTATTTGAACCTGCGTACTACGAGTCATGAGGTGGGAACGTTACCTCTAGACTACGGAAGCCGCTGAGGAATACCATTAACCTTTATCGGCCGGGCCATTTAATTTCAGGTAGGGGCAGCTGGACGGAGTTTATTTAAATGCCCGCCCTTCTAGAGCAATGAAATTGTAAGCATGTTTCTAAAAAGGGTGTGATTTCTACATTTTTTATGATAAACGAACGAAATGAACGCTCCTTTAATGTAGAAAGAATATAGAATCAGATATTCTAATTTACAGATTTTAA
>NW_019731241.1:171046-173135 GCF_002891405.2 Cryptotermes secundus | reverse complement strand
AAAAAAATCTTTACACGCGTGGAATGCGCGACATCATATGATGTCGTTCTTAAATTTGTCCTTACTTTTAACGTCATATGACGTCCCTAGATTACATTAGATCATGCAGGAACGAAGGCTGTCTCCTTATAAAGGTGGTGACCAAAAATCATGTAAATAGAACAACAATTTATATTTTTAATATAATATTAAAAAAAACCTTACACGCGTGGAATCCGCGACATCATATGATGACGTTCGTCCGATAAAGGTTAAGTATCTCAGCATAGTTCATGACCCAGCTTAGATTGAAACCAAGCACAATCAGAATACAAGTCTGAAGCATTGTTACCTCCTGAGCCAACTTTCCTACTAAGGATCATTGTGATGTGATCAAGGTTGACAGAGAAATTTGGTGATGGATGAAGTCATGGGTTTTGTACTTAGTGGAATGACCAAATCAAAGAGAATGAGATGGGTGGGGCATGCAGCACACTTGGGAAATGTGACAGATCAGAAAGACTGAAGGGAAGAAACCATTTGGAAGATGTGGGCATAAGTAGGAGGATAATATTAAGATGGATTTTAAGGGGATAAGGTGGAAGGATGTTGTCAGAATTCATCTTGCTTAGGATAGGATATATAAGAATGGTAGGCTGTTATGAATATGGCGATGAACCTTCAGGTTCCTTAAGAGACAAAGAATTCCTGGAATAGCTTCTCAAGAAGGATTTTGCTTCATGGAGGTAGTTCATTGTGAAATAATTGTCAGAAGAAAGAAGTGGGAGTAACTAGTTAAATCAGTATTAGTCTTGGGGGTCCAGTTCCGATACCCAGGTGCACTGATAAGGTAAAAGAGTAGAAAGAAGAATTCATGCATAGATTCCTCGTTTAAATAATGACACTTTTTCAACTACGTATTATGATAGTGTCACTCGTAGGAGGAAAATGAATTGGGAAAAATGTGAAAGGAAGCAGTTGTAACCTACTTTGTAGGTACTGTCCAAGCATTTAATTGGAGCAATGGCAGGAAACCATGAGAAACCTCTTTTAGAATAGCTTATATCAGGCTGAAATTCTCATCTGGCTTACAGTAAGTGTGAACCTGTGAGCATGTAAACAATATTCATTAATGGCTCCTGTCATCCCTACATAGCCAGTCCACACCACATTGATTCATGGTGACCATAAATGTAACAGCACAATTCAAGCACTGTCTCTGCATCTTACTGTCTGGGAACAGAGAACTTGGCATAATGTGGCATGACTTGGCTGTACTTTTCCACATTGTGGCCAACTTACTGGAAATCAGCTGCACAAAATTACAAGAATTTTGCTTCTGGCCCAGCACTGTTCTCTGCTTGTGCCTTTCCAAATATAAAGCAGGAGTGCTAAACACTAAGCTTCAGTGTTTCATTGGGAGTGTTCTGGCACCAATAGTGATTTGGCCATATTACCTTGGTACTGCAACTCCTGTGTGCAAGCCAAGGTAATAAAGAAACAAGAGGAGACAATCTTGAGTTTGAAAAGGGAGCTGGAACTTGCAAGAACTGAGATTGACCTCTTAAAAGGGGAATTAAATGTAGTAGATAATTGTCCTGAAGAATTTAGGACTGTGTCCAACTCCCGAAGAAAACTTAAAAAAGTTCCTTCTTCACTAGATGTTAAGTTAGCTTTAACCAATCGATTTGAACCTCTAGCTATGCTAGGGCCTCAAACTGATGGTGACGCTATAGATCAGCCTGTGTTAGAGGCTAAGCCTAAGCGTAAGATTCTAGTGCTGGGTAGCAGTCATGGTAGGGGTATCGGGCAGAGGCTACAGAAAGCAATGGGAGATGCATATGCTGTGACCAGCATATTCAAGCCCAATGCTGATCTGAGCAATGTCACTGGGGACATTGGAAAATTGTGCAAAGGTTTTAGTAAGGAAGATCAGGTAGTTATAGTTGGGGGGCCAGGTAACAGTTTGGAGAGAAACCTCAATTATCAAATTGAGAAAGATTTAAGTGACATTGCCCAGAAAACTAGTCACACCAATGTGAGGTTTGTTGGTCTTTTCTGGCGACATGACAAGCCATGGATTAACAGGTGTGTAAGGTAGATTAATCTT
>NW_019731241.1:116438-166434 GCF_002891405.2 Cryptotermes secundus | reverse complement strand
TAATTTTTAAGCTAAAATTGCCTGTACTTATGTATGTAACCTTTTGACTTGTTCTGTATCCAAAGGTACTAACCTACTTAGGATTTATAGAATGTAAATCAGTTCAATTCAATTCAAAGAGATGACTTTGGTGATGACGACAGTGATGCTATAGCCTGTATGAGATTTACTGTATGCNCGAAATTTTAAAATTCCCGTTATTTCCTGAACACACCTCGTATATTTATGAGGTGCTATCAGAAAGTTCCTGGACTGGGTAAAAAAGAAGTGCTGGCTTAAGTTGCTCAATTTTGGCTGTCATCTCCTTCAAAATAGTTCTCTTGGGAATGCATACAGCAATCGCATCATTTTTTCCACACTTCAAAAGCACTGTGAAAGTGATTTTGCTTAATGCTATGGAGTACCACTTGCAATTCCCTTTGGATGTCAGATACTGTTTCAAAAGTCATCCCTTCAGTTTCAGTTTCAATTTGGGAAGCAAAGCGAAATCACAGAGGGCTAAATCCAGCGAGTAGGGAGGGTTAACAATAACCATCTTTTTAGTCTCAAACTCTGTGGTTATCAAGGACGTGTGGGCAGGTGCATTGTTATGATGAAGGAGCAGTGTGGTGCATGTTCAAATTTTCTGTTAAGATCTCCTGGCAAACTCTATAACTGATCCCAGTGGTGTCTGCAAGCTCATGGATTGTTCGGCAACTGTCTTCATTGATGAGTTCTCAAATTTCTGTCAACATTTTCTATTGTTTTGTTGGTTCTTTGTTGCCCTGAATGTTTATTGCCTTGAACTGACACTTGACTGGCCTTGAAATGTGAATGCCATTCAAAAACCGCCATCTGGCTTAAATAATGTTTTTGAAGAGCCTCACAAAGCATTCCAAGGGTTTCGGTAATGGTTTTATTGAGCTTCATGCAAAGTTTGACACAGACACATTGCTTGATTTTGCCATCCATCGCAGACAAAATGAAACACAAAGTTGAAGAAAACACTCATGTAAAAACAACGCATGTTACGCATGTTCACAGTATGGTGGCACATGGCAGACAGATGCAATGGACCTATAAAAGTGTGACGTTGGCCTCCCCCCTTATCTTCTTTCACCGAGGCAGTTACAATAATAATAGTCTGGGAACTTTTTGATACCAGCTCATAGACAATGTAAAGAAAAGAAAAAACAAACTCCGTGGTTTTAGTCCGCAAGCGAACTATACCGACTGAGTGACCGCCACTTCATGGCAAAGTTAGTGCCAACTGTTCAGCGCAACGAATCCCCATGGCTATTTATTTCGGTTTTCTAGACTGCATAGACAATGTAACAGTGTTTGAATTTATTTCAGGTGGGGTTAGTTGAACAAGAGTGGTTGGATACACTGGGCAACATTAATCCCGAAGAGGTAACCTTCCTCGATTTTATTGAAGCTGGAAGAAAGTTGGGAGCTCAACTCAAACAGGAGGTATGTTTCTCATGCTACGTAAAATGTCTGGATATATTCTCATGTGTTAGGGCCTAGACATGAGGTTTGCATTGATAACTGGACTTATCAAACACTTATAATAAACACAAATAATTATAACACACTCTTTAGTCTACACATTGTACAGATCATTATAGCTCACACTAAGACTTCCTAGATTGTTCTGTCTTCAACAGTCATTGCTTGGTAGCGACTTGCTACAGTGGAGATTTTCTCTACTTTTGTGCTCATGGCCAACCACCAACTGGGACTGCAGACTCAGCTTACTCACAAGCAGCTGCTAGCTACTGATTGCCAGCTTGCAACTGACTTGTCCCCAGTGGTCCTCGTTATATAGCCTTGGTGCTGACCACAGTTCTTCTGTTGTTGCATGCATATCTGTTGCTGTAGGAGTGTGTTTGCAGGGCCTTTGCCTATCAATGGCTGTCTCTTCTGGCTCTGCTGTTCTGCCTTTTAGGCATTGTATCACAGTATTATATGTACTGTGGGCCAGAGGGATACTAACACATTCAGAATTAGCTAAATTGAAAATGGAAGTCATCATTACTACGAGTATATGGATGCCAAAAAAACTTTTCATAGCAAAACATCATGGAAAGTACTGGCTAAGGATAATGTGTAGAGGTGGGGTTTGTTATTAATGGGGTTTTACCCTCTTATTTTCTTGCGACAAAAATGGTTTGAAATACAGTGCAGTGTTGATAGAATGAGAATTTATAAAATTGATAAAAATGCTTATTCTAATGGATACTCGTAATATACAAAAATTGTTTAAATATGTAACTATAAGTCAATCCAGTAACTTGCAGTTATGCATAATACAATATGACACTAAGTTTGAATACTGATATTGGTATGGCAATATTTTTACTACTTTGGGGTGGGTCCAACAAGAATATGAAAGTAATGAATAATAATTCAGCATTTCATCATCATTAGCATTATCTGAATAAAAACTTTCTTAAAAGTCTATATATAACATCTTCTACTCCCATCCTTTCCAAGCCAAAGTACTGCCTACAGTTTACTTCATGCACACAAATCCCGTGTTCATTCTACCCAATATTCGTTGCAGACCCACATTCCACCCATAATTTGCTGTATGTGCAGGCTAGTGAAAAGCAGTGTGTTAATTTGTATCAGATTGGAGTGACAGATGTAACACATGAAGCAGTTAAAATCCCACCAATACTTATGTACATACACTACTTTATGAATTGTTTAATTACCACAGCTGGAATACGTTTGTGTATGTGTTAAGTTTTACTTAACTGTAAAATGCTTGTTACAGTAGTGCTGCATAAACTTTGCTTGAACCTTTGTATAAATTGACACCTAAGTTATCACACTTGTAATGAAAGTAAACCTCTTTATAACAGACATGGATGGAATGTACCATCATGATGTAGCTCCCGTGCATGTGATATTACACTGGTATCACAGGTCTCTTCTTATGTTCATCACACAGTCACATCTCGCATCATGAAACAGTTTCACTAATATGTATTCATGAAAGTGGAACAGTATTTGTTTGCATGGGTTTGGTATACACCATATTTGTCTTTGTTCTTCAGTACTGCAGACAGTGTTGAAGTTAATCCATACTGCCTTCTGTTGTGCTTCTACAGACATATTATGACAGTCTTCATATTCAAAATGAGCTTTTCTATTTGTTGCTGTAATTAGGTGTTTTCAAAATTTTGTAGTGGGCACCATCCAAAATATAGCTGATGTTTGATGGGGACGGAACCTTAAACAGCCCATGCATAGTTATATTTTGTGACATCATCATTCATCCTGGGTCACCGGAAGCTCAGGAGAAGCGGAAACCTGAGGCAAGGAGGGGAAGGTACTGCATGATGCTTCTGCAAACTGTTTCAATTAGCTAAGCAGCACAGTACACACTAAACAAGGTACTGGACTGAAGAGGAAGTTCTTGGGTAGTCATGTGAAATGCATTTCTCAGATGTGAAAACAAGGTAGGGATGAGCTACTCCCAGATCTGGATTGCAAATAAGGGTGCTGACACAGGATGGGTAAAGGGGACCTTTATGGACTGCTAGCCAAAAACAACTTTGGAAACAAAACTGTCATTGATGCAAAACCCTGGTGGCGGATTACAAATTATACTCATTATAGTGACAGTGCCAGAAGGAATCCCTTATTTTATGTAATGGTTTTCCATATACATCGTCACCTCTATTTATATTTCTTATTTGAAGTTCTTCCCTTGTTTAATGGTCATTTGGAATGATTCCAAGTGAATAGTCTCAGTGTTAAATTACCTCCATTTAAAATTTTCGTCAGTTTAGTGTTCAAATCCACTGCTTCCAAAAGAAACCTGAAATGGTTGTTTTACTATGTATACTGTTGAGAAATTAACAATACCAGTGGTTTTTTCTTCTGTAATGAAGTCCTTGTTGTGTTTTACAGTTTTATTTTAATTAAAACGTATGAATCTGTTTTTTTTCTTCTCCCCCCCCCCCCTTGGCACTACAGCCCTAGTGGGCCTAGGCCTACCTCCATGAACTCCAATCACTTTGGTTTTTCTAGATCTTACACATACGGTAGGACTCCTTGGGCAAGTGATCAGCTCATCACAAGGCCTCTACCTGTAGACAAACACAGAAAAACGCACACAAACATCCATGCCCTGAGTGGGATTCAAACCCACGATCCCGGCTTCCGAGTGAGTGAAGACAGTGCATGTCTTAGACCACTTGGCTACCATGACCGGCATGAATCTGTTAGCCAGTATTAATTTTTACTATTGAGAAATATTGTTATCAGTTTGTATGTATGTAAGAGCTATGCTCAGGAAATTATCTTCAAACATTCTACACCCCTTTTTATTGTTCATAACTGTTACATGTTCATTTCAGTGGTTAGTATTGTTAAGATGCAATATTTCGTTTCATTCAGCTATGGATTTGTTTTAAAAGCCTTCGTTTAATAAGTTTTAATTTAACAGAAACATAAAGTGAATTGTCACAATGATGACTTCCATTGTGAAGGTGTCCAGTTCATATTGTAGTCAGTGACCAGCTATATTGGCTGAGAATAATTATGGAATTCCTTCTGTCAGTAGAGGCAAGTGCCAGAACAATACTTAGGCATATTTGCTCAAGGCAAGAACTGTGAAGCAAATTGGGACAGCCATTGCTAGGGAACAGCTCTACAAACATGTCTGTTACTAGGCAGCAGTTTTGTAACATGCAACAATGGAGTAACTGGGAAGCAGTGTTCTCTGTGTGGTCCATGGCAATAGCTATGTGATGCAACAAAAAAAAATGTTTGGAGAAATATTTTGTATGTGGCCCATGCCGAGGCTACATAAAAAGTCCATTGTGCTTAATGAGTGAGTTAGTTCATCAGTTGGAAGCCAGTTAGTTTGGCTCGGACACTGTAGTCGAAAGGTGCCAGCCAGGGAGGACAGGAGCCATTGGACATGGAAGCTGAGGATGCTACACCATTGCATACTGCTACCAAGGAGCGCAGTAAAGACCATGACTAAGAACACTAGACTGTGTGTGATAGTGCTTTGCAAAATGTACTCATGAGCTGTGTGTTAAAAGTGTCCAGTAAATCCACTTATCACTCCAATAGTCTTTAAATCATTTGACAGCTAGTGTCAGAAATGAGATTGGATTAATTGATTATTGTATTGAAGATGGCATTGTGTAGTTACAACATCATACCATATAAATGGAACAAGTGATGAAGCAGATGCATGCTGGCTGAAATAAGAACCACCAAAGCCAAGATAGACAGCACTTTAAACGAGATGATAGTCAAGCCGGAAACCTGGTGAGAAGGGATGGAGGCCTTTGCAGGAAAATTTAAGGCCAGTCGAGAAAAGTCAGATGACATAGTGGAGCATCAGGAAGTTCCTAATGAGAAGGCCACAGTGGGCAATATGGACCCCAGCATCTAACTGTAGCGTAGACCGTGTCATAGCTGAAGCGATTAGTCGCTGGCTTCCCACCACGGCGGCCCGGGTTTGATCCTGGGTCAGGTCAAGTGGGATTTGTAGTGGACAAAGTGGCACTCCGGTGGGTTTTCTCCAAGTACTTCGGTTTCTCCTTCCAATCTTCATTCCACCAAATTCTCCATCATAATCACCTTGGGCAGGTACAATAGGCCAATCAGTGGCTGCCATGCTGAGTGGACACAGTTGAACTCCACCCACCACTAAGCAAATTAAAAAAAAACTAGGGTGCTGCTGACTGCAGAAGGTTCGCCGAAGACGCCATTGCTGCACAGTATGAGGGCTGCAGTAATAAAGGACTGACAGTCAAGAAGAGATGATGGAAGGGACCAGAGTGCAACAATGGTATAAAGGACCAAAGCCTACTTTTTTTTTTTAGCTTCTTGGGGGTGTACAGGTCATGTAGCACGAATGGAGGAGACGAGGAATGCGTATAGGATATTGGTGTGAAAGCCACAAAGAAAGAGACCACAGGGAAGACCAAGGCGTAGGTGGGTGGACAATATTACTCATAGAATGGATCTTAGAGAGATATGATGGGATGGTATGGACTGGATAGATCTGGCTCAGGATAGGGACCAGCGGAGGGCTCTTGTGAACACGCTAATGAACCTTTGGGTTCCATAAAATGCTGGGATATTCTTGAATAGGTGCAAAATTGGCAGCTCCTCAAGAAGGGCTCAGCTCCATGAGTAAGTAAGTAAGGGGTGGGCTGAGACTTAGTGAGCCACTATTTGGATTCTTGTACCAGCCTTGAATCATAGGTGATGAATGTGAAGCAGTCGCTGAAATGAGAATTGGCAAGGTAAACTGAAGTACTCAGAGAAAACCTGACCTAGATCATTTTTGTCCACCACAAATCCCACATAACCTGACCTGGGCTCAAACCCAGAATACTGTGGCTGGAAGGCAGTGACTAGCCACTGAGCTATGGTGCTGCCAACCGAAGCCTAAAAGAGCAGCTATGTCTAGAAAGCAAGAGGGCATTCAGAAAGACCCTCAGATAGACTTTCGGACTGGAGGTTGCAAAGCAAGCAGTCAAGTCTTCTGTCAGGCTGTGAAAAGTGGGTAAAGACATTGGAAGAGTCAGCCACCATCCAAGTGAAAGAAGAGACTACTCACAGTTGAAGAGTCAGAGTTATAGGAGCAGTGGACACTTGGGAAGTTTTGCCTGCACTGACCGGAGAAAGAGGATATGGCGGTATTCCATAGGCTACTAAGGACAAGCAGCCTCAGTGAAGTAGGAATGTGACATATTTGTTCAAAGCAAGAACTGGGATGCCAGCAGAGACAGCTGTTGCTAGGGAATGACTCTGCAAACATTACTGTTGCTATGCAACAATGGAGTAACTGGGAATCGGTGTTCTCTACACAGTCCATGCTGATAGTCACATGATACAACAATAAAAAACTGTTGCACATCATCTCAAAGTCAAAGTCACATTGCGGCTGACGGCCAGTCACTCAGTAAGTCTTGGTGTCGAGCACCCTCCTGGGTCTCATGACCAGATATTTGTTACTGTTTGATAGTTATGGTCTTGTTCTTCTGGGGCGCCCTCTCTGACGAGAGGACTGGTCTGTCTTCTGTACATGCTGCTGGTCTCGCCATCACAGTCTTTCTTGGATCTGAGTCCCTTGGGACTCGCGACGATATTTTACTGTCTCAGATTCGAGACTTCCCTTTTTGTCGCCTCCTACGACTTGCAGTGTCATGGTAGAGGTATTCATCTTCTCACTTTGTTCCTTATTCATCATTTAAAGTTGTGAGACCATGAACATATTTTATACTGCATGAACTCAGCAATTTATATAGTCTCATAAGATAACTAAATATTTAATCTTCAGTAACACAAGAATTGGTATGGTGTCACAATATAACTAAATAAAAAACAGGTAACAGCAAAAATTAGGGCATACCTGCAGATGCAGAAAGGTTTTGTGAATAACCTGAACAATGTAATGGGGAGTAATAATTGGCTGTTAAGGAGATGTGCAGTATGCAGTAGCACCACTCTGAGTATTTGTCATATACTCTGAGATATTCAGAACTGTATGGTGCATTGTCTCATGGTGTAAATTGATAATAAATTTATTTAATTTATTTAAATAAATTTTTGTTCCTGTACCTAAGTAAGCACCAGGTCATGATGACATGTGAGGTGCTAGATGGCACTTGATGGAGGTGAGTGGTCATTGTCATGCCTTAGTCACTGTACCTCCAGGGAAAGAGCTCCCAATACCAATTGGATAGGAGGTTTGGTGGGCCTTGCAGCTAGTCTGTATGCTGTATGTGTGCTCTATCCATGTTAGGAATCAAACTTTGATTCTCCAGTTACCGAGTCCATAGCTTACTTCATATACTGAGTGAGCTATTCGAGCTTCTTCACTTACCATTTTTTTAGAGTGGAGTTGTTCCTGTGCTTATACCGTAATACTTCAGTATAACAGTGTGGGGAAGTGCCTTTCAGTTCCTTAAAAGGCATGAGTGACTCTTCTCAATTTGATTAGTTTCAAAGGTGTTGAAATCTATATTTCTGCTGCTGTAGAAAATTCACTGGAAAGTCTCTTCATGTGTTACTGTATACAAATTAAGTATAACAGAGTTTTAATAGCAAATATAAGAATGGTGAGACAGGATCAGTAATGCATGTGTATTAAATATTTCAGGATCTCCCGTTATCTGATCATGACTTTAGCACATGCTCAGCTATATAGCCCTTTTTAGAAACTCATTTCTTTGTGTCTTTATCCCTCACCTCTTCCTTTCCTTTATCCCTTTCTTTCCTCATTTTTCCTCTACTGCTTTTCTATCCATTTATTCAGACTAATATCGTCTCTGTTCACCTTCCTTCCTTGATCTCCTTTAGGAAAATATTGCATGAAGGATTTTCTAATTACAGAAGATGTGAAATTATATAGATGTTTTGTGAAATGATGTGCTGAGGCTGGTAATTAATGTCAACTATTATGCACTGAGAGTAACTACATCCTCTGTGAGTGGAGGATACTCATATCCTGTATTATGATCCTCTCTCTTTTAAGGACATTCATAGACATCAGTTCAAAATAAATTCAAGTAACAATTTATAATGTAGATCTCACTTCCAGCATCATCAGAATTCATTTATTATGGTTGGATTCAAGTCTCTTGAAGTTTGGCTAGAAAAAATTGGGACTTGCCAAATTGTGGTCCTCCGCATGTGGGTGTACCAGCAGCAGCATTAGGAAACTGATAGACTACACAAGACTAGAACTGAACTGTTTCATAAAATAAATTAATAAAATATTAATTTGAACATTTATACACAGTTTCTTCCATGAAGTGTTCTTTTTTGACAGGGAGTTCGCCTTTTTCATAATATTTGAAACTAGTTCTAAGTACAACATATTTTTTGGAAGTCATGTAGGTTTTTCACTTTTTTGTTGTTGGAATGTTTATGTATGTTCTCAGTGACAGAAACACCTTCTTGGTACTGGCTTTCTTCTCCTTTTCCTTCTGCATGTGCGTATGTGCCTTGCATATGCAACGTGCTTTGGCTGCCACGTTCTTGCACACATGTTTGTTAAAATAAATTATACACATTAAAAGCTATTTTGTGAATGCTGCTAACTGTAATTGCTGGAATGACCACTATCACTTGTACATGGCTTCTTGAGTGACATGTTATATGAGTATTCAGGCACTTTGAATCAGAAACTACGTACTTGTCCTCAGTTAAAAAGAAATTGACACAGCTTGAACATGCTGCTTGTATCATGGGTGAGAGACAAACTGATAAATTATATCCTTTCCTGCTCTTGCTCCTTGTTTGTCCTGGCGTGCTATGAAATAATACAGTTCCCTGAAGTATGGACAGGATAGAGATGAAAAGAAAGAATGAGGCAACACCTGCATTGTCTGAGATAAAA
This sequence comes from Cryptotermes secundus, assembly GCF_002891405.2. Taxonomy (NCBI): domain Eukaryota; kingdom Metazoa; phylum Arthropoda; class Insecta; order Blattodea; family Kalotermitidae; genus Cryptotermes; species Cryptotermes secundus. The sequence continues at coordinate 157,064 of NW_019731241.1, read as the reverse complement.
TTCCAGTAAAATTTATGACATAGACTTCTTTAAACGCTATAAACAAATGATTCAGCCTTCATGAAACTACTTTATGAGATATGAGAGCAATATTTGCACAAATCATAAATGTACTGTCTGCAAGAAGGGGTATCAAAATCGCAACTGTCTCTGATAGATATGATCAGTGGTTATAAGAAAACTTTAAAGGACCCTAAAATGCTAACCATTTTGGCTAGAAATGTGCGGCTTACTTGTACACATTCAGAAAAATGAGGCCTTTTAACTAATTCTGTACATCATCTGAGTTCATAAAGGCTTTGTCTGATTGCACAGGACATTTGATTTGAAACTCAGTGACAGTCTTGAACTGGGCAGCGTAGCATGTCTCTTACTGGTTAGTACAGTAACAGCGGACGCACATCAAATGTCAAAAAGATTTTAATCCTGCTGTAGTTTTGGAGATGTACATATGTGTAGTCTTGTTGCCCATAACAGTTTTTGTGAGCCCTGCTTTGGAAGAGAACTTGATGTGTGTACAGCAAATAACTTGGTATAACATGGCAGGTATTCACCTAACAGCAGACATGACCATGCACTTTATTCATCCTCCATTCTTTGTACGAGCTGCTACACATTACCAAAGCATGTTTTCTTTTGGACTGTAGAACAAAGCACCACATATGTACAGCATCCTAACAGCCACAACTCTCTCCACAGTCCCCTCAATGTGAACTCAAGAAACTGTTGGCTTTTCTGCATATTCAAAAATATTTGATATTACATTTTGTGCCTTGAATTTTTTGTTATTGAATTTAATATTTTGTTTTATTGGCAGGGTTGTGACTATGTGATTGCATTAACACACATGAGAAATCCAAATGATGTAAAGCTGGCAGAAAATGTGGATGAGATAGATTTGATTCTCGGTGGTCATGATCATCTCTATGAAGTTAAACAAGTAAGTAAATGCAATGAATCTTAGAGAATACTTTTCAGAAGTGAACTGTTAATCACAAAGTGATGCCAGGGGTTGAAATAGAGGTGTAAGCCAGAATGGGCAATTACCCACCTACCCGTATGGCTTTCTAGGGCCTTGTACCAGCTTCCTCAGTTGTCATTCTTTCTGTGGCTATACCATTGTCATTAGTGTCTGTAATTGGCATTCAGTGCTGTCTTCCATCGTGCTTGTAGTTAGAAGGGTATTTTGAGGAACCAACTCTTAAGTTTTAGTGGTTAGATATGGGACTTAACCTGCCTTGAGGGATGTTAACATTATTGCACTTGTCCCTTAGTTAGTTATTGGAGAGGGTGGGTTTCCCCATGCACTTAGACCTGTCTTTGTCCATTGTGCTTCCCTCTATGATATTCTACAAGTCTCTATATCCTACCGGTACTGGTGCTTACCATCAGTCCCGCCCAGCCAGCGAGACCGGCTCTACTAGCTGAGAGTTATCTATAATGCTTCCCCCATCTACCAGAGGTATTAGAGACTGCTGTTGGGCAGGAAACATCCGTAATTTGAAGAAAGCAGTCTTCTGGGATTTGGCACCATGTATATGTGGTGTTAACCGACGTTTCGGAGGAACGTATCGCCCCCAGTCTGCTTTACCGTTTATCACAGTGTTGTCGCTTGCAGATTTACTTATACTTTTTCTTCAACCCTGAAGATGGGGGCGATACGTTCCTCCGAAACGTCGGTTAACACCACATATACACGGTGCCAAATCCCAGAAGACTGCTTTCTTCATAGTCACCGCCGTGAAAGCCTCAAATCTTACATCTGTAATTTGGCTCAGTGACCTCGTTTGGAGATATGAGTTTCTTTTACATGCCGTAAAGCTACGACATGGGACCCATGGCTTAAAGTCCCTCCTGGAGGACTTGTTCCCTGAATTTTTCCGCCCTTAAAAATTCGACGACCTCCGTCGGGTATTTGAACCCGCGTACTACGAGTCATGAGGTGGGAACGTTACCTCTAGACTACAGAGGCCGCTCACTTGTCTCTTACTTGAAGCATATCAGGAAACCATAAAGGCTGAAAGAAGGTTTAAAGATAAACATCTCCCCGCCTAGCTTAATGCTGGACTGATGCCTGTCATTAGAATGTGGCTATCACCCTTTCCTAACAATGACCACTTATGGGCCTTGACATAGAGTTACCTGTGTGTTATGAAAGGTGTATCGCCTGGGAGAGAGGGAGTTAGTGAGATACAGTTGGATACAGTTTGATAGTTAGACAGTCACAGAGTTAGATAGAGAGTTATATAGTGATGACAAGTAATCACTCAGACAGAGAGTCATGAAAGATAGTGATATAGACTGTTGTATAATGACGATAGCTATGAAATTTAAAGTAATAATTGCTGTGAGAGATATCTACAAGGAGTTGAGGAATAGATTCAGAAATTTAGTGGTTAATTGAAGAGTAATAGAACAATGTGCAAGCTTAATGGAGAATTGATCAATCTTTCCAGATATAATTTCACTTATCATTTTGCTAAACACCAGAAATATGTACTGTTTGTTGTATTAAAGTGATAATGTAATTCATAACTCCCCAAGTGCATTTCCCATCCTGGTCACCAAAGCAACCAAGATCCCTAGAGAAAAAGATCTCGTAACTGCTGACTTGTCGTGGCATACATATTAACGACGCTGCTGGCACAGGAACCCAGGAGTCAGCTCGGAAGAGAACACCAGAGGTGGGTATCTCTGGAACAGTTGCAGCATTTTCCAGTCTCAGTTCCTGCAGAGGACATCGCAGATGGGTTGGTGAACCTTGGCTTTTGGTGTTATTAGCCGGAAACAAATGTCTAACACCCATCGATCACCTGCATAAAGAACAACCACAGTAAACATTCCCCTCTTCCTATTAACCTTACTAGGTCATCAAAGTCATGAGATCTTCAAACCTATGAGCCTTTGCCATAGTGCAATCAGGGTAGAGGCATACAAAGTCCAGACTGGCCCCATACAGTGTTACACCCACAAACAATTCAGCCAAGCTTGGACCAACTGCAAGCAATATCCCTGTTGTATGTTGTGTGGAGGCGGTCATCTTCACAAGGAGTGCCTGGAAAAGGGCAGTACTGCATTGATGCCAACATACTACAGCTGCAAGTTGGTGGATGAAGAAGAACGACATCCCACCCATTATCAAGGCTGCAAGCACGCCAAGAAAGAGATTTGAAAGGACAGTTGCAGAAGGCTCCCAAAACTAAATCGGGAAGGATATTCTCTTCCAACCATCCCACCACATGCTGTCCTTCTCAGCAGTGCTACACAGCAACAGCAGCAGCCTCAGCCACTCTCAGTTGCACAAGTCTGCCCCACCACATGGCTGTCCTTCTCAGCAGTGCTACACAGCAACAGCAGCAGCCTCAGCCACTCTCAGTTGCACAAGTCTGCCCCACCACATGGCTGTCCTCAGCAGTGCTACACAGCAACAGCAGCAGCCTCAGCCACTCTCAGTTGCACAAGTCTGCCCCACCACATGGCTGTCCTTCTCAGCAGTGCTACACAGCAACAGCAGCAGCCTCAGCCACTCTCAGTTGCACAAGTCTGCCCCACCACATGGCTGTCCTCAGCAGTGCTACACAGCAACAGCAGCAGCCTCAGCCACTCTCAGTTGCACAAGTCTGCCCCACCACATGGCTGTCCTTCTCAGCAGTGCTACACAGCAACAGCAGCAGCCTCAGCCACTCTCAGTTGCACAAGTCTGCCCCACCACAGTGGGAGAAATAAGTTCCCCCTCTTGAGGCACAACCAGACTCCTAATGTAAATAGTATGTCTCTGACTGACATGTTCAAAGTGGTTGCAACGATATTTCAGCAGATCATGATAGAGCTCAATGGGGCTGAGTCAGAAGAAGACGGAATAATGGCCATCCTAAAATTTGTATTAAAACTCATGAAACAAAATGGCTGCTAGTGTTCATAGACAGTAAATATGACTGAGCTGGCAAGGTACAGCATTTGTAAATGACAGAACCATCCTCTTGTCAGAGAGGGTGCCTGCCAGATACCTGCAATTGTCTGGCAGTAAAAAGAATTTGGTCTTGGGCCCCAGATGGGTGCTTGAAAGCAAAACATGGCTGAATCTAGAGTCTTGAGTCAATCAGAAGAGTGGGAGTTTGGTGTGAGATGGTTGCCAGCCTGGGAGTGAGTTGTGAGATAGTCATGTGCCAGTAAGAATGTGAACATGGAAGCATAGGAAGCTAAGCATTGAAGTCATTACCAGGCAACAGCCAGTGAAGATACAGCAGACTGAGAAGTCATGGTGCGTGCTGTAGTAATATGTAGAGTGTGAATTAAGGATAGCATTATAGTTACTTGTAGTTACGATCTGTAAGTGTTCAGCAAATCAGATTAGCAATCCAAACCCTATCTATAGCCACTCATACATGAGACAGTATTGTCACGTGTAAGGGGGTATGCGTGACGGGTTCTGGTTAGGATGATTGGGTTTATTAACAGCTTGGTTACACACTCTCTTAATCACACTTAAATGCATGCAATACAGCGGTATCACTGATTTACACACTTTCCAGTTCACCATTGCACATGCACAAGGAATCTCTGTCACTACTAGTCGTTATCTACCAGTGGATCTCCACACAGAAACTGTCACTCAAATCACTATAAGTATTACACCTAAGATCTACCAATTGCATATGCTAGTGGTTCTCAAACTGTGGGGCGCGACCCCCAGGGGGGGCGCAGCATACTTTCCTACAGATAAAAATTAAAACTGCCCTAAAGCAATTATAAAATGCGTATGCCAGAGACAGCGTTGATAGTTCGGCAGCAGCTGCATCCTCTGAAATCCTCTGAAGTCTAGACTTTTTAAAATGTTGTGTGAGGAAATGGGTACCAAACACACTGCTCTGTTGTTTTTTTAGTGATGCTCGATGGCTTTCCAGAGGTAAGGTATTAAAGAGAATGTTTAAGCTGAGGCATGAGGTGTTATGTTTTTTAAATGGGGAAAATCACTCACTAGCAGACAGTTCCAGCAACAAGGATTTTTTTTATTGAAAATGGCTTACCTCACAGATATATTTGAGAAATTAAATATCCTTAACACTTCACTTTAAGGGAATGAGGCAACTCTACTTTCTTGGAATGACAAAGTGAAGACATTCATGAGAAAATTAGAGCTCTGGAGAAATAGTATGGAAAATGACATGCTAGACATGTTCCCTAGTCTGGTGTCAATGGTACAAGACACTGATAATCCAGTGCTTCCAATGGACATAAAAAGCTGCCTACTTGTTCATCTCATAATGTTGAAAGTTCATTTCGAAAAATACTTATGCAATGAATTTGATAAATTTAATTGGATTAAAAATCCATTCGAAAATGCTCCTGGGCCATCATCTCTGAATGTAAATGAGCAAGAATAACTCATCGATCTCACTAGTGGTACTTCGTTAAAAAGTAAATTCACGAAATTGTCTTTGTTGGAGTTCTGGATACATATGGGCAAGGAATTCCCAACTTTGAGCCAAAAGGCATTGAAGATCCTGATTCCTTTCGCAACAACTTACTTATGCGAGACAGGCTTTTCTGCTTCGGCAGCTATGAAGTTAAAGTATCGTTCAAGGCTAAATATTGCTAAAGAAGTTAGAGTGGCCATTTCTGATATTACACCACGTTTTGATGAACTTTGTTCTCAAAAGCAGGCCCATCCATCACATTGAACTTAGACATTTAAATGTTTGATTTTCTTTGCACTTGTTAGTTAAATATTGTTTCATTTCAATACATATTTTGGTTAATTGCAAGTGTTAAAACTAATTTATATTGTAGGCCTAATATTGTGATACTTTAATTTTGAGTAAAAAATCTGCTAAATAGTATGTAGAAAAACACAAAACAAACTGAATAAAATGTCAAACATACCATGACTTCTATTTTGATAAAAAAAACAGGCTGGGGGCCTGAGAGTATTTTGTGTTGTCAAGGGGGCTCAGAGGTAAAAAGTTTGAGAACCACTGGCATATGCAGTATCACTGCAGTGTCCCAAACGTAAAGTGTTCTAAATCACACTTGACATCCTCATAGGGCAACCTCCTTATTCTCCTGTATTCCTGATTCCACTTCTACTTTCACTACTCATTTTCGTTCGGTGTGGCCCTGTAGCTGTAAATTAGACAGCACAGCACGTCGCTATCAGCAGTGCTGTTGCGTAATCCAAGCGTCAGTGACATCATGGCACATTGCGTAGGAAACATGTCATGTGACAGCCACATACTGTTGTGTGATGTCACAGTGCAGCTGTTGCATAGCGACAGCCCGTCTGTGGACAAAGAAAACACTGTTTTCATACTGTTGGCGGCATTTGTGTTGCACTTTTTGTCTAGCAACAGGTATACACGCCACAGTATATTGTAGCACGTAGAGAGACGTTACAAGGTTACAACACAGTAAACAACTTACAATAACAATGATTGGATACATAACAAAGAAACATGTCACATCTGCTGTGACATCACACAACAATAGGAGAGCTGTGGAAGTGGTGTTGCCATCTGGTCTGGCACCAGGCGGACAGCACCACTGCATTGGTACACTTGATACCACGCCACCCACATCAGGAGAGGAATGGTGTTTTCTGCTGGGTCAGTTTTGAGGCTATATCACTCAACCGACCAAGCTGAGTTCAGTTAATGCAGTGAAGCAGAAGTCAGTTGGGTAGTGAGTGAGTTAGAGGACAGTTGCGGTTCAGTTCTTGTTATCTGTTGATGTTAGAATCTGGTAGCTGAGACTGGGGATAGTTCAGGAATCCACAGGAAGGGGAGCGTCTGCCTTTGGAAGCCGCTATCAAGCAACTGCTAGTGGAGACTCCATACTCATGACAACTGGTTTTAGAAGTGGGATTAGATTGATCAATTATTGAATTGAAGATTGCATTGTGCAGTTATATTGCTGCACTGTGGAGATGGAACAAGTGCTGACATGCCAGCTGGCCAAAATGAATGTCATGCAAGGAAAGAAGGACTTAGTCAAGAAGAATTGAAAGCTGTGGAAACCAGCCATGGGAAGATAGACGATGGCCTAGAGGAGATGAAAGCCCGGGTGACTTCCCTCACCTTCCAGATCGATGTCAATGAAGATGAGATGAGAGCCAGAGTAAGTGCCATCCAGTATACAGTGGATGCCTGGAAAGAAGAGATGAAGGCTATGTTGGAGGCCTGTCTAGAAGGGTGGAGGCCAGAACAGCAACCAGCCAGGAACCAAAGGAGGCCAAAACTAAGACTGACCTGGAAGAGTGACTGCCACAGAATCAGAAATGAGTCAGGAAGAAGTAGAGGCTGTGCTGAAGCATCAGGAAGTGTGTAATGAAGAAGCTGTGGTGGAAACTATCAGTACAGTGGAATACTGACATCTAGCTGTAGAGCACCACCAACAGCTGAAGAAAAGGACCCAGGGTGATGGTGAGTTCCGGAGGAAGGTGGCCGCTGCTCACAGACAGATGACTCGCCATGCCATTCCTGCACTGTGCAAGGGATGTAGTTGTTGGGGACCAGGTAAGGACACTGTTGCAAGAGGAGACCTTAAAGGTTGAATGTTTGATAGGAGGTGACAGACTTGCCAGAAGTATAGCAAGGGAATAAAGGACTGATGTGCGAGACAGCAGCTACATCTAGGAAGTGAGAGGGAATTCAGTAAGACTATCAGGCAGACTCTCGGACCAGAGGTCGTGAAGGAAGTAGTTGGGATTTCCATCGGATTCCAGAAAGTGAGTGATTGGACATTGTGGATGAGATGGGGCCCTCCAAAATGAAAGAAAAGGCATCAAAAGTACAACCCAAGAACAAAGATGATGGTGGTACACTTGGAGCGCCTGGCAGCTTATTAGAGAACTATTTGGGATGAGTGGTGGGAGCAGTTGGGGAGCGGTCACCATGAAAACAAAGCCATGAGGAAGGAAGGTAAGGCCATTCACAGATGTCACAAGCCCAGCCCTCGGAAAGGATTAGTTAGTGCAGTGAAGTAGATGTCATTTGGCTAGTGAGGGAGTTAGAGGACTGTTGCAGTTCAGTTCTTGTGAGCTGTTCTTAGAAGTTGGTAGCTGGGGCTGGGGATAGTTAGGGAACCCACAGGAAGAGGAGGGTACACCATTGAAGCTGCTACCAAGCAACAACTAGTGGAGACTGTAACAGACTGAGAACACTGTTTGTGTGTGATAGTGATTTGTGAAGTGTAGTAACTAGTCATATAAATGTGCAATAAATCCAATTACCAATCCAAACCCCATCTATAGTCACACTCCATATGCATGACAATATTGTGGCATGTTTGCTCAAAGCTAGAATAATGAAGTCAGAAGGGAATACTGTTGCTAGGAAACTGCCGGCAAACACGTTTCCATGACAATGGATATGCACACAATAACAGAACTGTTGAAGTTTGTGTTTTCTATTAGGTCAGTTCCAAGGCTATATAAATACACCAGAGAGTTGATTCCAGCTTCTTCGCAACATCGGACAAGGTGAAGCCAGACACAGAAAGTATAAGAGGCTTAAACTTGGCGGCGGTCAGGCATACTACCGTTCAAGTGACTAGGCTACTGTGGTAGCGAATACTAGTAGAAATAGGGCATAATGTGCTGTACCGAGCCTGGATTGACAGAGGCCTTGTATATATTGTACATAGGAATAGGAATTAAGTTTAGATTGTAAATACTGACAATGGACTTACTAACACAGACTATGACTGAAAAATGACAGACCCGACCTCTCATCAGATAGGGCACTCCAAATGAACAGGACAGTAACTTTCATACAAAGAAAAAAAAAATCTGTCGGGGCTCGACACCAAGACAGACAGACTGACTGACCGTCAGTCGCAATGTGAGTATGACTTCGACTTTGATTCCAGCTTCTATGTTCAGTGGCTTCTGTCCTCACTGGGTGGCTACCCTCTTATGTCTAACCTGAGACCATAACTATTGTCTGTTTTCCACTGCAACCATGATTGTCCACTCACTAGCTATCCCCAGCTCTTACACTGGCTATCAAGAGCTGGTGATAGTCAATGAGGGGACAGTTGTGGTTGCAGTGGAGAATGGGGGACAGTTACTCTCTTGGGTTAGATGTGAGAGGGTTGCCAGCCAGCAAAGATAAAAACCATTGAGCATGGAGGCTGAGGAATGTACATGGTAGGGAGGTGTTACCAGGCAGCCACTAAGGAAGATGAGAAAACTTACTGCATGCAATAGTGAGTTGTAAAATGTATAAATTAGTGAGACTGCTGTAATTCTTTGCAGTTAAGAGTTTTAAGATTCCAGTAAATCCAATTGCTAATCCCAACCCCATGTCTTGTCACTTAACATGCGGCTATATTTTGCTTATTTTTATTTATTATATACTCCATCTACTATGGGAATGAGGATGCATCATCAGTTTATACTGTAGGCCATTGCATCATTGTTGCAAAGTTACTAGATTCTGTTTTCAGTATATTCCTGTGTTCATACATGGTGGGAAATGCTTGAAACTTAGAAAATTGAATTTTTGCACATTTATTTTGGGCTGAACAATTGAATTGCTGTACAATCAAAACCATACACATGTCCAAACCTAGTCACTCTTTTCCTGTCCCCTAGTGGTTTGCCTTGGCTCTCTGATGTAGCCGTTGAGTATTAATGTGTTGGCTTCCAGGGTCCTTTCTGCTTTATAATCCCATGTTTGTTCAAGTTATATGCTTTTCTTGTGGGGACACGCGGTAGCATAGTGGTTGAGGTGCTACGCTACAAGCCAGAAGGTTGCGGGTTCAAATCCCGATGAGGTCATTGTTTTTTTTTTTCAGTTGACCTAATCCTTCCAGCCGCACTAGGCCCTGGGGTTTACTCAGCCTCTAACAGAAATGAGTACCAGGAATTAATTAAATAATTATCCTGGGTAGTAAAGCGCGGCTGGAACATAAGGCTGACAACTTACTGCCATTTTTGAGCCGATTATCTAGATAATGTGGGACAGAGGCAACATGTAAGTTTTGAGGTTTTCACGACAGTGACTATGAAGAGAGCAGTCTTCTGGGATGTGGCGCCATGTAGGTATTGTGTTAACCGACGTTTCGGAGGAACGTATCGCCTCCATCTTCAGGGTAGAAGAAAAATGGAAATCCGCAAGCTAAGAACCAGTGCGATGACGCTGGATCCACAAGACCACGCAAGTCTATGCCCAACTCACATAGCAACCCCCAGGCTTAAAGGTTAATGCCCTCCATTAACCTTGCCTTTCTCCCCCGACACAGTATTCCATACCTGCTGGCCAAACCTGCCAGACCCTTCCCCACTCCTCTCTACTGATTTCCCATGTGCCCCCCCTCCCTTCCTGCTCTATGCAGCTGGGTTTATTCTTGACATTAGTCTGTTTGCACCTGCTTGCACTGGTTCTTTGCTTGAGGATTTTCTTCTGCTCTGAAGATGGAGGCAATATGTTCCTCCAAAACGTCAGTTAACACAATACCTACATGGCGCCACATCCCAGAAGACTGCTCTCTTCAGAGGCAACATGTTCCTCTGAAATGGTGGTTGACTTTCGGTGGACTACACAACATTATATCCCAGAAGATAGAACTGTTTATAATGACTGTGAGAACCTCAGGTCCTGTATAGTGTTCCTCTGTGGGAAGGCTACTTGTCACTACATTTGACAATTTGTGAAGCTTCAGATCAAGAAGACCAGACAACTTTGTACTCTGCCCTTCCCCCCGAACTACAGGGTCCAAAGCATTCCATGCTTCCAAGCTTACTGCATATGTTTCAATGCTGCCTGGAAGATCTTCAGACCCACTAGGTTCTGTCTGCTCCATTCTTGCATCCACCATACCAGATAGGAGCTGGCTGTGGTCTTTTTGGAGTTGCTACTACCATGCCTGCATTCAGCTGATGGGCTATCAACCCGTTACTGGGACCTGATTGTTCAGATCATGACTGAGGAGGTCTTGCACATTGCTGCAGGTAATTTCAGTGCTTGCACAAGGCCCAACACCTGACTCTCCGCCATGACAACAGAAAACTGTGATCAGTCTTAGCAATGTGTCATGTGTGGATGCAACTTGCTCAACCTTGGGCAAAGGTCTGAACTATGCTGTGATGCAACATTTGTGCCTATTGAGGATGTCCTGTGTGTGGTGGAGAAAGCAACATGTGCCTTGCCCAAGGAAACTGCTGAGGAGGTCCAGCAGGAAACATCAGGGTCATGAAAGGTTCTGGTAAGCCCAAGGATCATCTGATATAAAAAAGATGTCTCTCCAGGCCCTGAAAGCCAGCAAAAAGCTTACTGTCCTTCCTGCTAACAAAGACAATGAAACTGTGATACTCAGTGCTGCCGACTCTTTTTGGAAGATTACTGCTCTTATGGAGGACAAAGCCTACAAAAAATTGAAGGACCCTACTGAATCCATGTAGTGGAAGATGACTTTTCTGAAGAAATCCTCATTTTCTAAGGAGGTCTGCCAATAACTTTGACAGCAGGATTCAAGGCCACTGAGGCTGAATAGGTTCTTGAAGATCCACAAACAAGATGTTCCCTCAAGGCCCATTGTGAGCACCATTGGAGCTCCTGCTGCTTGGCCAAATATCTGGCAGATCTACTCAGCACTTGAATTGGCAGATCTCCACATCAGGTGAAGAACTCTCCAGACTTCATCCACACATTCATCTCTCTGTGCACTGGACTCAAGGACATAATGGTCAACTTCGATGTGGTGTCATTCCTCACTAGGGTGACGATTAGGGAGGCCATGTATCTCTTTGGTCGACATTTTGAGGATATCCTCAAGCCTTTCTGCCATGTCCTGACCTCCACATACTTCAGTTCTGGTGGCAACATCTATGAACAAGCAGATGTTGTGGCTGTGGATTTACCACTGTTTCCATTTATCACCATCTTTTTCATGGAAGACTGAGGTGTTGCTTGACTGGGCAGCCCATAAATTCCCCTGCAGTTTCTGTTACGTGGAGGACACTTGCATCATCTTGCCCTATGTCCAGACAGGTTAAGAGACTTCACTGACCTTCTGAACATCATCCACCAGAACATTCAATTCATCATGGAGATGGAAGGAGATGGCCGTCTTCCCTTCCTAGTCATAGATATTGTCATGTGTGTTAGTGGCCAAACACAGGGTATGGATTGATAACTGGATTTATTGCACTCCTAACTACAAATAATTATAACACTCCTTAATCGACACTCTCTACAAGTAACTGCAGCACACAGAAAGTCACTGCATGAACTGTGTAGGAAACACCACTTCTGATGGTTGCATACGTATTCGTTGGCACAGAAATGTGTTTACCAAGCCGTTATCTAGCAACAGACATCTCTTCTTCCTCCATTCTTCCAGCCTTCAGGCATATGTCACGGTATTTACAGGGGATGTGGTGTCAGTGTAGGTAAACATTTGTCTGATAAATTTCCTATCCAGAATGGTCTAAAACAAGGAGATGCTTTATCGCCACTCCTTTTCAACTTTGCCTTAGAATATGCAATTAGGAAGGTATGGGGAAACCAGGTGGGACTGAAATTAAATGGGACACATCAGCTGTTGTTGATGTGAATCTACTGGGTGATGATGTAGATACCATAAAGAAAAACACACAAATTGATTAATTGATGCAAGTAAAGAGGTTGGTCTAGAAGTAAACACAGAGAAAACTAAGTATATGTTGCTGTCTCATCACCAAAACACAGGGCAAAATCTTGACATAAAGATAGGAAACAGATGTTTCGGAAATGTGGGACAGTTCAGATATTTGGGAACAACGATAACAGATCGACCCTGATTCAGGATGAAATTAAGAAGCGATTGAACTCGGGTAATGCTGGCTATCATTCAGTTCAGAAGCTTTTGTCTTCTCGTCTGTTGTTCAAGAACAAAAAAATTAGAATATACAAAACTATAATTTTGCCTGTGGTTCTGTATGGGTGTGAAACTTGGTCTCTGACATTAAGGGAGGAACATAGACTGAGGGTGTTTGAGAACAGAGTGTTCAGGAGAATATTTGGACCGAAGAGAGATGAAGTGACAGGAGGTTGGAGAAAACTGCATAATGAGGAGCTTCATAACTTGTACTCTTCTCCAAGTATAATTAGAATGATCAAGTCAAGGACGATGAGGTGGGCAGGTCATGTAGCACTAATGGGGGAGATGAATGCGTATAGGATATTGGTGGGAAAGCCAGAAGGAAAGAGACCACAGGGAAGATCAAGGCGTAGGTGGGTGGACAATATTAGAGTGGATCTTAGAGAGATAGGATGGGATGGTATGGATTGGATAGATCTGGCTCAGGGTAGGGACCAGTGGAGGGCTCTTGTGAACACGGTAATGAACCTTCGGGTTCCATAAAAGGCTGTACAAGGCTGAACAGTACAAGTTATGAAGCTCCTCATTATGCAGTTTTCTCCAACCTCCTGTCACTTTATCTCTTTGGTCGAAATATTCTCCTCAACAGCCTGTTCTCAAACACCCTCAGTCTATGTTCCTCCCTTAATGTCAGAGACCAAGTTTCACACCCATACAGAACCACAGGCAAAATTATAGTTTTGTATATTCTAATTTTTATGTTTCTGGACAACAGACGAGAAGGCAAAAGGTTCTGGACTGAATGGTAGTAAGCATTACCCTAGTTCAGTCGCCTCTTAATTTCCTCCTGAATCAGGTTTCCATCTGTTATCATTGTTCCCAAATATATAATTGTGTATGTTAATTTGTTTATTTATTATTAAATCTTAGGTAGCTCTTTATTGTCATTGAATCACAGTAGGACATTGTTTTCTTATGTTTGTAAGGTGTGCTGGTTTTGATATGTGCACGTTATTTTTGTTTGTATTCTTTTCCCCATGTGGGAAAGACAGTCACTCATCCAAAACATAACACCATTCGCAACAAGTTTTATTACAGGAGAAAGTGGATACCCACAAAAGTAACATGCATATATCAAAACCAGCACACGATCACACAAGAGCAGATCTTGTTCTACTGTGATTCAAGAACAGTAACAGCTACCAACATTTTAATAAGAAATATTTTAACACACAAAGTTATACTTTGATATGAAAACAGGCCTCTTATTCCTGACAAACAATATGAGGTGTATCACAAAGTTCCCAGACAAGGTTAAAAAAGAAATGCTGGCTTAACTTATTTACTTTTGGCTGCCATCTCCTTCAAAATGGCCTCCTTGGGAATGTATACAGTGATACCATCATTTTTTCTACACTTCAGAAGGTCCATGGAAGTCATTTTCCTTAATACTGCCGAGTACCACTTGTGATTACCTTTGGATATCAGACACTGTTATCCCCTCAGTTTCATTTTCAATTTGGGAAACAAAGCAAAATCACAAGGGGCAAGTAGGGAGGATGGAGAGCATTAATCATGTTGTTGTTAGTCACAAATTCTGTGGTTTTCAGGGGCGTGGGTGGTCGTGTTGTTGTGCTGAAGGAGCCAGTTGTGGTTTGAACCAAAGTTCTAGTCTTCTTCATTGTACATTTTCCCTCAAGCATCTCAGAGCGTTACAGTAAAAGTCATAGTCGACCGTAGTATTAGGAGGAACAAATTTATGGTGAACAATCCCCTTCATGCCAAAAAACACAATGAGCATGCTCTTTATTGAACTACGGACCTGCCACACCTTTTTTGCTCTTGGTGATTGTGGGCTCTTCCACTGTGATGATTGTTGATCTGTTTCTGGATCATAACCTTGAATCCAACTATGATTCTAGAGATAAAAGTTTGGTCGTTGTTAGCCTTCTCTCATAGCCCAAGACACATGTTTATGCCCTGCTGCTTTTAATAATTTGTCAAGAGTCAGGGAACAAGCTTCACGGCAATGCAGGGCATGTTCAAATTTCCTGTTAAGATCTGGCGAACTCCATAACTGATCCCAGTGATGTCTGTGAGCTCATGAATTGTTCGGCTACCATCATCATTGATGAGATCTCATACTTTTTCAACATTTTCTGTTGTTTTGCTGGTGCTTGGTCACCCTGAACGTTTGTCATCTTCAGCTGACATTCAACTGGCCTTGAGAGATGAATGCCATTCAGAAACTGCTGTCTGGCTTAAAGAATGTTTTCCAGAAGCCTCATGAAGCTTTTCAAGGGTTTCAGTAGGGAATTTGTGAAGTTTCACGCAAAATTGATGCAGACACATTGCTCAGTTTTACCATCTATCACAGACAAAACAAAACATGAAGTCAAAAAAGCACTCATGTAAAAACAGTGTGTGTTCACAGCATGGTTTCACATGGCAGGCTGATGCAATAGGCTTGTGGAAGTGTGATCTTAGCCTCCCCTCTCATCTTCTTCCAATGAGGCAGTTGCAACAATATCAGTCTGGGAATTTTCGAATCAATCTTAATTTAATTTAATTTATTTTAACCTAATTGAAAATTAAGATTAATTTTCAGGCAGAATGGCTGCAGCACCCAGCAGATTCACAGGGTTCTCAACCAGCATTGCTCTGCCCAGCAGTAAGCCAAATGAAGTTACTTTCCAGCCCTGTGATGAGTCAGCCTTCAGTCACTTTAGCAGGGTGCTTTCTTGCACAACATCAAGTCAGTTGGACTTCTGCTGAGGAATGGCTGTAGTTTCCTTTGGCTGCTCAGAGATGACTTGGGGCAGAGGACACAGGCAATATACTGTCATGTGTCCGGGTATCCATGAAATAATTAATGGATTACAGATGTGATGGAACTGATTTATTGGATAAGTTTAAGTTGTAACCACAATGACTAATTTTCCAAATTATTACTAAAACAATAAGACATGAGGTAAAGTCTTCACACTTCAATTACGATTGTCATACTGAAAGTCATGAACAACAATTTTTTGTAAAGTAACATGTTTTATTATTGACAAACCAAATACACCACCTCAATCTACAGACCTTTCTTTATTTTTCCACATAATCGCCACTTCTTTGTACACATTTCTCCCAGCGTTCTGGGAGTTTGAAAATTCCCTTCCAGCCATCCAAAGACACTGACACACTGCTTTCTGAATTGTCTCCCTTGTCTCAAAACGTTGTCCACGCAGCTGATCCCTCACAAATCCGAAAAGATGGTAGTTGGAGGGTGCCAGATCAGGGCTATAGGAAGGGTATGGAAGAACTTCCCACCCTATTAACAATCAGGTTCCTTCCGTCAAATGTGACACTTTTTTAAGTTTTCCACCTCGTCACCACCTGCCTTACATGTTTCGGCTCACCACGGAGCCATCATCAGAGGCATTTATAGTAGAAAAAGAAATCACCAACACACAAAACTTCACTTTGTCCAAGATAGCCACGTTCCAGTTAATTAAAATAATTACAAATAGTTAAAATTACCCAGAGTGTCGGTTCACTAAAAGTTTTTCACACACCACAGTAGCTTTCTTATTTGATTCGTCGTTAATTCTGTAAAATTATGTTTCGTTATTTGAAGTAAGAATTCTTAAAATCCCTAGAATTCTTTCCCGCTTGGCCCGATCTTTTTGCTTCGGGATGTTGTTGACGTGTGTTGTCTGTCGGTAGTTGATGTTGCTTGTCTGTGTGTTGTGATGCTTGTGTGCAAACAGAATGAAAGACCTTAAATTCCCACCCTATCTTTGCAATTGCTTCCAATGTGAGGTGAGTGGCGTGGGGGCAAGCGTTGTCATGCAGGATGATGATGTTTCGTCCTGGACGTTTATCATGCAATGCACGACGGAGCTTGTGCATCATCTGGACATAACGAGCAGCACTGATGGTTTGCCCAGGTTCCAGGAATTCGGCCAGAATAAATCCCTCTGCATCCCTCCCAGAAGACTGTGCCCATCACCTTCGCAGCTGATGGCACTGTCCTTTCCTTCTTTTTTGATGGAGAATGCAGATGGTGCCATTCCATACTCTGCTGTTTCATTTCAGGCTCGAAATGTCACCTGTCACAATACAGAGCAAAAAATCACTGTCTTCGTGTCGATATATCTCTGCAGCAGTTCTGAGATGATGGCTTTTCACTGACCTTTGTCGTCTTCGGTCAGTAACCGCGGGACCAAACGAGCACAAACTTTTCTGTAGTCCAAGCTTTCAATCATCTCTTGTACTGCACTGTGCCCTATTCCAAGTTTTGGGGCTATTGTGTCCACAGTCACACTCCTGTCATCTTGAATGATCTCATCCACTCTTTCCTTGTTGCGTTCAGTTGAGGCTGTTCGAGGACGACCACTCTGAGGCTCAATTTCGATGCTGGTGTTCCCATCTTTAAAATGTGTCACCCATCTTCGAACATTGCTCACACCCATGCACACACTTCCATAAGCACGCTGAAGTCTCTGGTGAATATCTGCAGCAGGGATTTCCTCTTTCACAAGACATTCGATGACAGCATGCTGGTGAAACAACATATGGTTGTCGGCCTTTTTGTTAGGAGTGATACTGGTCACATGATGCAAGCTATTGATGTCACAAGACACTCAAGGTTAACACAACAGCTGGTTCCACCTACCACCATACTCTCTTTTGTCTGCTGTTCCCAAGTTGCATGCAAAAAAAAAGTTGCTCATGACTTTCGGTATGACCTACGTATAATCTTCGTTTGTAGCCTGTGGGATTCTGCTGTTGGATTCTGTCTGTCAGTCCGTTATCTTTGCTACTCACGTACTCTTCTCTTGAACCATGTAGGAGTCACTAGGCCCTCAACAGCTAAGCTGCTTTGAACGACATCTTCCTGTTGAATCCCCTTGAACAGTGATCACTGCTCCCTATATGGGCTTGGCATGGAGCACCCACAGAAAACATATCACTATCCAGCAACAGATATCATATATTGTTGTTAGGCATGTCCACCCATGCATTGCCTTTTGTTGCGTGATCACCATGCTTACAGAGACGTTGCTAGGCAACGCTGCCAAGAGATGTTTACTGCAATGCTGCATAGCAATGAGTGTGGTGCGGCTGGGCTGAGCTTGGCTTGGATCAGCTTGGCTCGGCATGGAGAAAACAGCGCTTTCCTCATTGTGTAATCGCTGTGGTTACAGATTTCTGTGGCTCATCAGTTCTTGCATGGCATAAATATGCCACAGTTCACAAATATCTGAACTGTGCCACATTTTCAAAACATCTGTTTTGTATCGTTATGTCATGATTTTGCCCTGCATTTTGGTGATGAGACAGCAACATATACTTAATTTTCTCTATGTTTACTTCTAGACCCACCTCCATATTAATCTTCACATTGAAGAAATAATTGAAATCTTTGCAGTTGATACATGATTTTATTTTGCCTTTATATTGAAGGCTTTATTAAGAGTTCGCTCATTTTTCCAGTGCCTGGTTTGAATTTTGACCTCATTGCATTCTATTCCATAGTCTGCTGTTGTGATGTAGTTAGTAATGTGCTAGCATTTGACGCAAGGTTCAAACCCAGCAAGGGTGGATGTATTTTTAAGGACAATAAATGCCCATAGCACAACCCTTCAGAAGGGAAGTAAAGCCGAGGATCCCATGTAGTATATTTATAACATGTAAACGAACCTTTCACTCATGATAAGAAATGGGTGAAGGCAAAATTAGATGCCATTTTGTCCACCTACAAAGTTCCTGACTGTGCTCCAAGATGACACTGTGGTCCCACAGTCATGGAGACCTATGGCAAATGAGTGGGAAGAACTTGAAAATCATAAATTATCCAAGTGGTGTCTGAATAAAAAAATTATTTAGAAATAACTGATCAGTTGAGGTTAGTAGCACAAATGACTTAATCATTAAGAGTGTGGTATTAGACACCAACCACATTCTTTTCCGTTTCCTTTCAGAATGTTCTGAATATCCTCTTCTCCCTTGTCTGTCTCTAGGTTTACTTTTTTATTCTCTTGCCTGGCATAATTTCTTTCATTTTATATGCTTCTAGTGTAACAGACATTGACAGTTCAAAGGCATTGTACTGTTAATTCTGCCTTCTGTATTCCTTTCCTGTCTTATATGTTGTTGAATAATTTTTTAAGGTCAGTGCATCATGCTATCTCCCACAGGTACACAAATTACAGTCAATTATAAATGTTCTTGTTTATATAGTATACCACACTTTGCATATCCACATCAAAATATCAGTACTCACAGAATAGACGTGACACCCTAAAACAGAAGACTGCATGCTCTTTCATGACCTGCTATGTAACTTGCATCCATGCAACATGTAAACACTCAACACTGTGTTGCTGTAGTAACCTGAAATTACATAATGACATTGATAACTCTCATGCTTACACAACTGTTTGTGCATATAGAAGGATGTACAATTATGAACCATCTGAACATTGAATTCCCAGTTATTGATTTTAGTGATTTATTATCGCAAGTGACTCCTATTGTGTGATTCCTAGTTTTTTCTATCATGAAAGAAAACTGTATGAGACAAGAACATTTCATTTTAATATGGCAGATTTAAGGTTCTTATGTTGGTGACTTGAACTAGTGACAGTATTGTCTTTTGTGATGTTATGTCATGTATTGTGGTAGATATTTACTGATGTTCCAGAGGAATCTGCTGCCTCCTTCTTCAGAGTAGGAAAGTAAGCTTTATATTCCGAAAATCAAGCAGCACATCCCTCCAAAACATTGGTAAACATATACCAGACTGTACAGGATGACATTCAAGAAAGCAGTATTCTTCCAGTTAATATCTTCTTGTCAGTTTCTAGAGGGGTAGGTATCTTCTCTTTTATGTTAAGTAGGATTAGAAAGAATCAAAACTCTCATCAGTGATGTGCCATGCAACTGTAACTTCAATCACAGAGCTGCTATGGTGTAAGAAATTTGTCTCTTAATGCCTCTTCTGTGTTTATATGAAACTGATCTTCATATCATGAATCCTGTTTCCACAAATGAGACTGGTGAGCATGTTGGTGAGGTACATCTATAATGGCAGAAATAACACCAAATTCCAGCAGACTATGAGTCGTAGGATATATGAAATTTGAGGGAATACTAGTACTGCATTCAGTTTAGTTTGGTTATAAATACCGTTCTTAAAGTTTGTGTTTTAATGTTTAAAATGTTATTATATGAGGGTGCAAATGGGATGAAGCCATAAGTAACAGAAAATGTAACATTTTGTAATTATTGATACTTTCTCTACTAAGTATTCAGTTTACTTATTCAGTATTGAGGGGATGGGTGTCCCCATGCACTGCGACTGATAGTATGTTGTACGTCCCCCTTTTTAATTTCTACTATCTCCATCCCCTACCGGTACTGGTGCTCGCTATCAGCCCCTTTCTGCCAGCGAGGTTCCGATCCTCTACTGGCAGTGGTATCTAATAGTTAATCCCTTTCTGTCAGAGAGGTCGCCCCTTCTCTGGCAGTGGTACCTAATACTTCCCCATTTACCGGAGGCATTGGAAACTACTTTGGGCGGGAAACTTTTTGGCCAAATTTAGCTCAGAGGTCTCCTAGAGACATGAGGTTCTTTTACGTGCCATAAATCTATGACACGGGACCCATGGCTCAAAGTCCCTCCCAGACGACTTGTTCCCTGAATTTTTCTGCCCTTAAAAATTCCACGACCTCCGCCGGGTTTGAACCCGCGTACCTTGAGTCATGAGGTCCATTGCTTACCGTTTAGAGCTAATTCAACTCCACTGTTTAGTGGGTGGTGCAATATCGTATAGGCAAGCTGCCAGCATATGACGTCACACTGATAAGATGTCTGCTGGTAATAGTCATTCTGCATGCATGAGAGAGTACAAGAAAATGAAGCGGTTAGAAGGAGGATCATGCCAGGGGAAGTGAAGCCAAGGTTACCATGAGAGCAATGACCCAATAGCCTGCCAGTGGTGCCTCTACCTGCATAGCCTTGTGGATCTGATGTCATGTTCCAGAGGTTTCTTGAGAGAGCAGATGAGATGCATCCATGACTTGCTGAGACAAAACCCCACCTCCCTTTTATAAGTTTGGGAGAACTCAGTACAAGCTGTTGGTCCCCTGTATCCATTGTAGCAGAAATGCCTGGTGATCCCAAAATTCCCTGTATCTGTGGAAACTTTTGCTGAATCTTTGTTGACATGAGAATGAGTTTTAGCAAGCCCTTGCCTAGCAAATGGACTTCTGCTTTTTTGTTTGTATTCTGGCTTTCAGGCAGTGTTTACCAAAATGTTGCGTAGCAAATGATGGTTGAAGCAGTTAATACAGACCCCCCCCCCTGTACAAATGCTACAACATTATCCAACATTTTTAAATGTGGTTAACATTTCCGAAGATGCTTGTGAATTAAATGAACTCAACCAACGTTTTCAACGTTAATCCTGGGAACCAAGGTTCCTCAGTCTTTTTTTTTTTACATTCTTTAATGAGCAAATATTAGCATATAACCATTGCAGTTACATCAATCTATCAGTTAATCCAATCAGAAAAATCTCATCGAGTATTCTGATAACTGCATATTACTAACCCATCATCTTATCTGTTTGTCACTTCAAATATTTGCTTTATACATGGGTTTAGTCTGCATTTCTTCTGCACTCATTCCTAGTTGTTAACGTATTCTTTTTCATAGTGTGTATCATATATATACCTAATAATTTTTTCAGATTTATTTGGTATTTATGTGGCTATATATAGTTTTTCCTTCACAGGTCAATGGAAAGTATATAATCAAAAGTGGAACAGATTTTCGACATTTCTCCAAAATAATTTTAAATTTTGATAAAACATCAGTTGATGTAAATGTGGAAGAAATTTCAGTGACATCTGCATTCCCAGAAGACCCTATACTTAAGCAGTTACTGGAGAAATATGCAAGTAAGGCAGAATAATGTGATTAGTAAGTGAACATGGGTATAAGAATTTTTTATGCTATTTAGATCAATAATGTGGAACTGGATAACTATAAAATGATATTAAAACAACAGAAAAGTGAAGTCTATGCATGAGCAGTTTTTTCTAAAACCATTTGGGCTTCAGATATAAACTCTTCAGAATTTTTTCCAGTTGCTTGTTTAACCTGTTTGAATATGTTTTTTAAGATATTCAAATTTAGCGATGAGTAGGGACTGGATTTTTATTCCCTAATAATCCCTTAAATATGTATGCATTTATGCATGAAAAACTTCTGAAATATGCGCATAAAAATTTATACCAAATATTAAAATTGATTTTACGTAATTCTAAGACCAACAAATCAATATTTAAGTTCATTTTATGTAATCACTGAATGATTCACTTGCAATAAAAAGCTATACTTAAATACAAATCATGCAACAAAGTCAACATATTTCATTACAAATTTAAAAAACCAACGGTACTCACATTTAGCTCTCCGAACTTTCAACTTCTCTTCTGTTGCCGTTCACAATTACTAAATGTTTTAGGATTTCCTTAGTTAGTCACCTCCTATTGTCTCATAGGATGTCCTTATAGCGGGAAAAACTTTTTCCCACCTCACAGGAACTTAGGGGCGCATGTACAAAAGCCGCTATTTGCTCCACTGTTAGTGATTTTTTACATGGTAGTTCAGTACCAGTTAAAATTTCTTCAATTTCACGAATTTGTTCATATCCTGGACGTTTTGAAAGAATGCTGTATACTTTTTCCTTTACTACTTCAACTCTTCCACGACTGAATTCAATTTGGAAACAGTGGTTTTGAACACACTTAACGACTGATTCAAAGTAGTATTGCTATTGCTTGCCTCCAGTGAGGAAATGGCAGAGGGAAGATGAGAGAAGTGAGCAGATACGTGGGGCAATCCAAAAGTTACCGAAATTTGAATTTTGCGCGCGAATGGTTATGAGTACATCGAAATACCGCTAGGTGTCTCCTCACACATCCTTCTTGAATCAGTGTTGCAAGCGGCGTCGAGTTAAGTGGTTGGGTGTATTGTTGGTGAACGTATTTCCATTGTTGTGTTTCTGTGAGTTTGCGGTTTTGTGATGGCTGACCTGAGAGAGCAGTGTGTCTGTATAAAGTTTTGTTTCAAACTTGGGAAAACCGCTGCAGAAACGCACCAAATGTTGAAGCAAGCTTTTGGTGAAAACAGTTTAAGCCAGACACAAAATTACAACTTGTATAAGCGTTTTAAAAGTGGCCGAACATTGACTGATGATGACTATCGTTCGGGACGGCCGTCAACGGGAAAACACCAGAAAATGTCACGAAAGTTAGGGATCTGATTCTGCAAGATGATAGACTGACCATCCAAGACCTCCGTAACACCTTGGGACTAAGTTATGGTACATGTCAACGAATTTTGTCAGAGGAACTGAGCATGAGGAGGATTGCGGCGAAGTTTGTGCCACAACTGCTGCAAAATGAACAGAAGCAGCATCGCTCAGAAGTGTGCAGGGAACTTCAGCAACAGCTTCAAGAGGATCCAGACTTTCTTTCAAAGGTTGTCACTGGTGACAAAAGTTGGGTTTATGGCTACAACCCTGAAAGCAAGCAGCAATCGTCGCAATGGAAGAACCCTTCTTCACCTCGGCCAAAAAAAGCTCGACAAGTCAAGAGCAACATTAAGTCCATGTTGATCTGTTTTTTTTTATATTGACGGGATTGTTCATAAGGATTTCGTCCCTCCTGGTCAGACAGTCAATAAAGAGTTCTATCGCGATATTCTAAGGCGTTTGAGGGAGGACATGAGGAGAAAACATACAGAGAAGTGGCACACGCACCACTGGATACTCCACCATGACAACCCACGACTGCATACAGCTTACATTGTGCAGGAATTTTTGGCTAAAAGCAAGATGGCAGTTGTTCCCCATCCACTATACTCGCCAGACTTAGCTCCATGCGACTTCTTTCTCTTCCCCAAGATTAAATAATCAAGTTGAAGGGGCGAAGATTTGATACAGTTGAGGAAATTCAAGCAGAAACGCAGATGGTACTAAACACCCTAACAAAGAAAGACTTCAGGATGCATTTGAAAAGTGGCAGAAACGCTACAGTGGCTACATGTGAACGCTTCCAATTAATCTCTTCGCGGCCACTTTGATGGTACGCGGATGAGGCAAGTTACGAGTAGAGGGATCAGGGAAGTCCCATCCTGGGTATTGCATCAGAAACCTGAATCATGATGAAATGTTGAGTCAAATATGCAACATATTCCATTACAGAAAAGAAAAATTGTATACACACGACCATGATTGAAAATTTGAACATAACATTAAAAAATATATAGATAAACATTTTAAAAAGGAAATATGCAGTACAAATAGAGATCTTCGAAAATATGATGCTTATTCATAAAACAGGCAAAATATGTATTTATATGCACCATCAAACCATGTCCAAAATTTTAGAAATGAAGTAATTCATACATATATCCAAACGAGCATACTTTCTGGTTGCAAGAAAGAAATATGCATTTGCATTAAAATCCAGCCCCTAATGATGAGACACAGGGTTGCGATTGATTATTGGATGCACTGAATACTTGTAACTTGTAACCACAGGTAAGTATAAGTTTCACAGATCTACACATACTTTGAATAACTGCTCCAGACGTTTCCATCACACATAGCTAGCTAACAGTTCCCAGCAATGGATATTCCTCTGCTTTGGTACTTGCGTCCTCATTGGATGGCTGCTATCCCGCAACTGACTGGCTTCTTCTGTAGGATCTCATTATAGTGTATGTTACCTCAGGTCGGACTGTGTAGAGAACACTGCCTCCAGCAGCTCTCATACTGTTGCATGTTTGTTATCTAGCGATGGCTCGCTTGTTTGAAGACAAGATCATGTTTACTGTGTCATTGCCTAGCAACAGATGACATCTCTTGTTAAACTGTTCAGTCATGTATGTATTGCTGCTCAGTTTTGTGTATCCTTTTTATCTCTTTTGAAAATAGGAAGTACTATTGCATTTCTTCATCCATTTGGGATTCTTCAGTGGCATAGGGTTCATTACAGTTATAGACGTTCCAGAGAAAATTTTGCATATGTATACAATTCTGAATTTATGTTGTCTTCTTCCAGAACTGTACAACTTTCTTTGTTTTTACTAAAACCTTTGTTACTACTGTACCTTCAGCATCATCATATGTAGACCTGTTGCTAAATAAAAACTACAAACAATGCCTGCTGCTATGCAGCGACAGTGAATAAGGAAATGTATGGCAGCCATTACTGAGTAACAGCTTCGCAAAGAAACGTGTTCCCATGGCAGTAAGTGAACTACAACAATGAGGAGTGGTGTTTTCTGCGAGGTCCTTGCTCAGGTTTTATAGGCAGAACATGTTCAGAGTGTAGTTAGTTGAGATGTAAGTCAGTCTGCAAAGAGAAGAGCAGGAGGTTGGTGTGAGATGGCCGCCAGCGTGGGAGTTAATCAGTTGGTGCAAGAGTTCTTTGTGGGATATTCACCAGACAGTAACAGCATGTGCTCAGAAGCTGAAGAATCTTTGTTGTTAAGAACCGTTGCTGGGAAATGACTAGTGAAAGCAGTCTGAGAAGGCTTATCATGGATGTAGTGATTTGTAAAGTGGAGATAGCGATGGCACTATAATTAAGTTTACTCAGGAGTCGTATGTTAAAAGTGGTCAATAAATCCAGTCACCAATCCAGCCCCCATCTATAATCACACTGATATACATAACAAATTTAACATTATACAAAAAGTGGAAGCAAATCTTAATGCAACATGTGTTCAGATGTTTATGTTATTTTTTACTATCTTTAGGTTGGCCATTATGATTTCTGTTTTATTCACTCTCCATTAGCATTAAAGTAAAAAAAAAACCTCTGATGTTGCCACTGTGTTTCCAATTTACCCTGATGATGCATATTTATCTGTAATTTGAATATTATGAAACCATTTGCTGGGGTTCAAAATACAAATGGGGATCCAAAAAATTAATCTTATTTCACATTTCCCCTAAAGAAGTGTTCACCTTTAAAAAGTTTTTTTTGTTGGTCTGGTGAAGAACTTATCACAGGGAAACGCTGTATATTAGATAAGGATGTGTTAAAAGAGACTCCAATACCATGTCATCAGTAAAATGATTATAACCTGTGGTATTCCTTCGCCAAGGACTGTCAGTAGAGTGAAGAATATTTAGTATTGAAAGTTAAAAACATTATTTAAAAAGGTTAGGTAATCATTTTCTTTTTCCTCATAAATTACACAACATTAGTACATAATCACTCAACCACAGGCACTGACTCGAGTGATAAAAATGATAATTCTGAATTATTTTTGGTAATCAATCAATGAATGCATTCTTATTTTTTAAGTTAGTTTGAAGTTTTGAAAATTTAGGCACAACTGAACAAGAATTCACATTTTTAGATGTAATTACTTTAAATTAAAGGTGGTGTTTTAGTCATTGAAAATGAAGTGTACAGTGCAACCCACACAGCATTGATAGTTAAATGTGTCAGACTGTAGCAGTCTTCCAGAGACGTTATGAATTGCTGTGGACCATCTGTTCATAATCAGCAAGTGCTCTTGGCTTGGGTGAAGACTGAAATATAAAACAGGGAACTGGTATACTAGTTTGTCCCATAAATGTTTTTCTGAGATTTTTATAAGGATTTTCTTCATATATGTGTGTCCAGAAACTCACTGCAGGATTATTTTTTTTATGTTCTGTTAACCAATGTACACACTGAAAAAAGACATTGAAATGCAAGTTAACTCAAAATGTTTGTGTCTGTGAACTTCCATATTTGCTTCTTTCATTCTATGACAGATGTCTGCTTGATAAACTGAACAACTTATACAGAGTCTTACTTGAAAGACCAAAACGCGTGACTCTTCTACCAGTGGCCCGTTAGCAACAACCTCAATTGTCATCTGCTGAGAGGAGGAGTCTAGTGTTACAGCTATGTAGGCGAGTCAAATGAAAACCTTAAATATTTTTTTGAGTATTATTTATTGTGCACAAGTGATACAGAGCTGTATCACTTTTCAGCATAATCCGCCCACGCTCAATGCAAGTCCTCCAGCGCTTACAAAGTGCGTGAATTCCTTTAGAAAAAAATTCTTTTGGTATTCCGCGCAACCACTCATGCACTGCGTGGCGTACCTCTTCATCAGAACGGAACGTCTTTCATCCCATTGCTTGTTTGAGTGGTCCAAACATATGGAAATCACTTGGGGCAAGGTCTGGTGAGGGTGAGTAGGCCAGATGAGGAAGACACTCAAAGTGGAGGTCATTGATTGTCGCAGCTGTTGTATGGGCAGTATGGGGCCTTGCATTGTCATGTTGCAAAAGGATACCTGTGGACAGCAATCCACATTGCTTTGATTTGATTGCAGGCCAAAGATGATTTTTTAGGAGATCTGAGTATGATGCACTGGTGACAGTTGTCCCTCTAGGTGTGTAGTGCACCAAGATGACGCCTTTTTCGTCCCAAAAGAGAGTCAGCATAACCTTCCCTGCTGATGGTTGTGTTCGAAACTTCTTCGGTTTTGGAGATGAGGAATGGTGCCATTCCTTGTTCGCTCTCTACCTTTCCGGTTGGTGGAAGTGAACCCAGGTTTCGTCCCCAGTAACGATTCTTGCAAGGAAGTCATCACCTTTTTGTTCAAAGCACCGCAGAAGTTCTTCACAAGCATCAGTCAGTCTTTCAATTCAGGAGTCAGCTGCCGTGGCACCCATCTTGCAGACACTTTGTGAAACT
Organism: Cryptotermes secundus; assembly: GCF_002891405.2. Taxonomy (NCBI): domain Eukaryota; kingdom Metazoa; phylum Arthropoda; class Insecta; order Blattodea; family Kalotermitidae; genus Cryptotermes; species Cryptotermes secundus. The sequence continues at coordinate 129,485 of NW_019731241.1, read as the reverse complement.
GGAGCACATCATGCACAATGTGGTGTGCTGAACCATGACTAATGTTTAAACTTGCTGCAATTTCATTCAATGTCACTCGGCGGTTTTCCCTCACTATGGCTTCAACTGCTGCAGTGTTCTCTGGAGTCACAACTCGATGTGCCTGACCCGGATGAGGAGCATCTTCCACTGAAGTCACACCATCTGCAAACTTCCTACTCCATTTGTACACTTGCTGCTGTGACAAACATGCATCACCATACTGAAACTTCATTCTTCAATAAATTTCAATAGGTTTCACACCTTCACTACACAAAAACCGAATAACAGAACGCTGTTCTTCCCTGGTGCAAGTCTCAAGTGGGGCAGCCATCTTATACTGGTGTTGTGACGGTGTTCGTGCATCTGCTCTATGCTGCAACCTACAGGCCATTCTGCACACTGTTTGTAGCACGCTTACCAACTTACAGGATAATGGCGCGAAATTTCGATTTTTTATTACAATTTTAATGTTTTCATTTGACTTGCCCTCGTAATATGCTGCCCACTATAAACATTGATATGCATTTCGTAAAGTAAATAAATTATTTAAAAATCTCACCACAACAGTAGGTATCAAAGTGTCCCCCTTCTACTCTAAACAAACTTCATGTCATATTTTGGCGTCCTGTTGCACTGATTTATGTCCATGATTTATTCTGATCATCTTACATTGCATACATTTATTCACCTTACTCTTCTCTCTTGCACTACATGTTTCGGCACTAAAGTGCCATCTTCGACGTACATCAAAAAGCACCTGAAGATGGCACTTTAGTGCCGAAACATGTAGGGCAAAAGAGAAGAGTAAGGTGAATAAATGTATGCACTGTAAGACGATCAGAATAAATCATGGACAAACTTCATGTCTATTGTGTGATGCCAGCTTGAAGTCACTGGTGTCATTAATTTTAATTGCTTCACAGTTGTAATGCCTCAATGCATCCAGTATGTGCGGATTATTTCGGTATTTTTTTTTTTAAGTTTCCCCACAGATATAAATCTGAAGGATTTAAGTCTGGAGACCCTGCAAGCCACAATCCTCAACTTATTAGCCTGTCTTTAGACACCTTATTTAAAACATTAATCTTATAATTGGCGTTGTGCTGTAGCACTGTATTGCATAAAATAGCCATATATCTTGCCTTCTTCTGTAATGCCCTAAAAGAAAAGGCTGAAGAATGTCACTGACATACCATTCCATATTCATTCATTCATATTCCCGTTGCTTCCTCTGGAACATAGGGCATCTGTGAAATGCTTCGTTTCACTTCAGTTTCTTAATCTTACAGACAGTCTGTAGGATGCCTTGGACATAACTCCACAAAGAAGTGTCAAAAGGTATCAAATCTGATGATCTCAGATGACAAGTGACAGGGCTTTACCTCTTCATCTAATATTCAAGAAACATCTTAGTGAGTGCATCATGAACATTGTTACTGTCATGAGGTAGTGCTCCAAGTTGCTGAGACCTTTCAACTTTGTCCTCTTCCAGGTGTGGAAGGACAGAGTACTCCATTATATCAAGATACGGTTTTGTATGATCATGGCCTTGGCAAAGAAAAGGGATCATATGACTTTCTCTAGTCTTTTCATCCTGTTGTATATATGTGACATGACAGCTGAAAACTGGAATAGTGGAGCAAATAGATGCAGCCATTGCTAGGCAATGGGACAGTAAAAACATTTCCATGGTAACAGATGCTGCCACAACAACAAAGGATGTGATATTTTACATTCAGTCCCTGCCAATGTTATATAACGAGGATCACATTGCCCCAACAATGATGTGTAGAGGGCTGCAGTGTTCTTGGATATCAAGAAAGTCTTTGACACAACATGAGACTCTGGGCTACTGTATAAATTGTCAGGATTAGAATTTTTGACAAGTCTTCTTAAGCTAATTGCTTCTTTTCTTACTGATGTAAAATGTATAGTCATGGTAGAAGGCGAATTTTCTACACCAAAAATATAGCGGCAGAGGTTCCTCAAGGTTCTGTTCTTGCCCCAGCATTGTACAGTCTGTATATAAATGATGCCCCCATGGTACATGGTACTTATCTTGCTCTCTTTGCAGCTAATACTTGTATGTACGTGACAGAAACGTGAATGTCATGTTCTCTGCAAACCGCAACCTGACCTCACTGCAGTGAATTCATGATGTGAGCACTGGAACATAAAAATCAATGAAGGGAAGTCTCAAGCAGTCTCTATTGCCACAAGACTTAGAGTCCCTGTTGATGTTATACAACACAAGACAACCCCTTTGTAGCCAAGGTCTTGTGCACATGCATAAGGACCTATTCTGTATTCAGAAGTGTGTGTTTAAATACAAATATTAACCTTTATGAGCTGAAGGACACCGTATGGGGACCTTTAAAGTGAAGCTGAGTGGCCGAAAGACACCGTATGGAGACTCGCAGTCCACGCATGCGCACAGTGTTTTAGAAATTCTTGTTCTACGTACATTATATTTGGACACCTGCTTTATAAGTAGACTGTCTTCCCTCCTGCATCATCTAACTGAATGCAGAGTCCAACGTCGCAATTCATGCACTTTGTCCGTATGTAACTCTGTTTTCCATGCAAAGCGCACACACGCAACATCTGTCTCGTATTAGCAGGAAGCAGGCCAGTGATGGCAAGTGGTCTCCTGTATTCGTAACGCTTATAAAACATCACAGTTTCAACTATGCACCATGGCCACTTTTCGCAAGGAGAAGCCGAAATTCAGAGGCCGCTCGTAAATCACACCATTCAGAATGTGGTACAGTCGGTTATGAAAGGATGAGGAGGCAAGGGGCATTGAGGGGAATGTTCCAAGAAGTAACTCTGTCTGGATAGTCTGACACAGTTTCATAAGAGCAAAGAGGGATAAGAACTCGCCCACAGTCATGTATACAAGAAGCAGACTGACTGGAGAATGTACAATGAAAACAAACATCCTCTCTCCTACAGATAAGACATAGTCAGACCGTGAGTCAGCAGCATGCATTTATACTGCAGAAAGGTTTTGTGCAGAAGCTTTATGCATTTTTGTAGACAGACGCTCAAAATTGGGGAAAATTTATTTTTGGAATCAATTTAAAAATTTTTACAGATTCTAAAATCTGTAAATTACACTATCTGATTCTATATACTTTCTAGATAAAAGTAGCGTTTATTTCGTTCGTTTATCACAAAAATTGTATAAATCACAGCATTTTGAGTAACATGATTACAATTTTTATTACTCTACAATGGCGGGCATTTAAATTAACTCCGTCCTGCTGCCACTACCAGAATTTAAATGGCCCATCCCTTAATGGTTAAACTCACGCTTTACAAAGCTCTGATTAGGTCAGTTATGACTTATGCATGTCCCACCTGGAAGTATACAGCAGATGCTCAGCCTTCAAAATTGCAGTGCCTTCAGGACAGACTACTCCATTCAATTGGATATCTTGACAGGTGCACACTAGTCTGCGAATTGCACTTGGCTTTCAAAATTCCTTATGTGTACAACTACATAATGAAATTATGCAGGACACATGCAGAAGTAATCCTAAACCATGTAAATCCAAATGTACATGGTATTGGACAAGGAGAAGCCATGCATAGGAAGTATGAAATGCTTAAACTTGGCGGCTGTCAGGCCTACAGCTGACTGCAGTTTCAGAGTAGTTCAGTAAGTTAATGCATAACCTGCTGAACAAGCCTGCATTCACAAAAAACTCTGTATATGTTGTATAAATGTTACTTAGTACAATGCAGTGACACACAGTTCACATCGTGCTGAAAATATAGTGCATCAAGTATAGCACCTACATAGAAATACCCACCCCTCCCTTGTCAAAGAGGAGGCCCTATTTCTAAGCACCTACATGTCTAGGAGAGAACAAAAATCTTGGTCATGTATCTCTATGATATTGAAGCCAGGAATGACCTTTCCAGCAGCAATTGAACCAACTGACCGACCGACTAAAGCCAGTGATTCGACAGCCAGTTGGAGGTCAGAGTCAACAGTTAACAGACTTGATGAGTTACATTGATAGCAGCTGCTATCTAGCAATGACAATTGAACAAACAGAAGTCTTTATATGCACTGTAGTTATAGTGATCTAGAGCATGTAAATTAGTAAATATGTTATAATTATTTGTGGTTATGACTTGTAAGGCTCCTGCTGCGTGTTCTCTGTTCCAAGTCCTTTCTCTGGTATCGGAAGGTTCCCTGGGGAGTTTCCTTCTTGAAGGCATTTCTCCAATGTCGTGCAATGGGATATCTTCCTGCAGGTGGCAGCCAACTTCATCCGGGGTTCATAATCTCTTTGGGTCCAACATTTCTTCAAGATGTTCCTCCGACACCATGCCACTGTTGCATGGCGGGACACCTTCCTGCGGACGACGGCCAATTTATTCTGGGGTCCGCAATTTCCTGTGTCGAATTCATCATATTTCGCTGATTTTGGTCCCTACGCCTTTTCTTCTTCGGTTCTCCGACCAGCATTACTTCGTCATCTTGTATGGGTACCTCTCGTAGTTCTGCCACCTCAGGTTTCCTGTCCACTGAGGCCGGCTCTTCTGAATGTGCCTCCATTTCTTGGCAGGCCATTGTCTCTCCGACCGGTATCACTATGGGGACCTCTTCTCGTTGTGCCGTCGCAGGTTTTGTGTCCACTGTTGCCGGCTTTTCCTCTTCTAGACGTACCTCCATCTCTTGGTAGGCTATCATCTTTACTTCTTTTTCTAGCTGCGGCTCAGTCCATGTCTAGTCAGTAACATGTGACAATATATTTAAGGTATGGAGAACTCTCTATACAAAACAGTTGATTATATGAGTAAATTTAATACAGTTGATAAAACAAGAAGTTGTTCATGGAACTAGACTACTTTCCTTTAGTACAACGTGGACCACATAGAAAATGATGCAACCAACAATTCTTCTATTGTGTGTGTAATTATTGCCACGTGAACGTGTTTAGCGAGCCATTGCTTAGCAACAGTGGGTCTGTGGGATACACAGACAGCAAGGTGCTCTCACAAGCCTTTCATTTACTTTATGAGTGTATCCTGTTGTGTATATGAATATACATGTAGAATAATGTTATATTTTAGCGTCCTGTTGCACTGATTTAAGTCCATGATTTATTTTATCCGTCTTCTAGTGCATACATTCCTCTATCCCCTCTTCTCACTTGCACTACATGTTTCAGCACAAATGTGCCATCTTCAGGTGCTGATCCAATCCACGACAAACTAGTTCATTGCATGCCTTGTCTATACATACTAAAATAACTAAAATATATATTTATCATATATATTGATAAATGTTGAGTGTTAAAATCATAACACAGTATATCACACGCAGTCACAGGAGTGAGACGCAACATAGAGCACAATACACGATAGTGAAAGAGTGCTCCAATAGAAGATGATAGACGTGACTCGCGTAATGAAACACGATGTAAGAATGTAATATGCTGTACAATTTTAATATTTTAACACTTAACATTTATCAGTATATATGATAAATATATATTTTAGTTATTTTAGTATGTATAGACAAGGCATGCATGAACTAGTTTGTCGTGGATTGGATCAGCACCTGAAGATGGCACATTTGTGCTGAAACATGTAGTGCGAGTGAGAAGAGGGGATAGAGGAATGTATGCACTAGAAGACGGATAAAATAAATCATGGACATACATTTAGAATCTATGAATATGACCATCGACACAATAAATGAAAGAAATCATTTTCAGACAAAGACAAACATATTCATGATTTATTTTATCCGTCTTCTAGTGCATACATTCATCTGCCCCTCTTCTCTTCTCTCTTCTCACTTGAATGTATGCACTAGAAGACGGATAAAATAAATCATGGACTTAAATCAGTGCAACAGGACGCTAAAATATAACATTGTTAATAGTAAATATATTCATTTATGTATGCATAGATTTTATGCAACATGTTTCAACCTATATATGGGCCATCATCAGGCATTCATATATGAACTGTAAATGAAGGTATGTTATACAGGGTGTTTCACGTCTTTAGGGCATAACTGCAGGAGGTGATTTCCTAGGTCTTTGTGATCAAAAAAGTTCATATAAACATGTGTCCGATTTTGGATGGTTACGGAGTTATGACCGTTTTAAACTCAGAATAGAAGGTAACGATTACTGACAATAAACGGAACAAAATAAGAAACCAGCATAATACATGATACATATAAAGTATGAATGTAAAATTAACTTCATGAAATTACCTTTAATTTGAATTGATTGTTGTTAAAGCTGATTTTTTAAAATGTTGCCGCTGGCTGCAACACAGGCTGCCGCTTGGTTGTAAACCGCGCTGGACCCCCCCCCCGCCTTAGGTAGCTCTCAAGTGTCGAGATAACGGGAATGCTCTGTCTCTAGCTGGCTAAAAATAGGGACCTGCCAGCTGACAGACGCGGTTCATACGAGGGCATGTACGGGAATAAAAAAACAGTCATAACTCCGTAACTGTCCAAAATCGGACACATGTTTATATGAACTTTTTTGATCACAAAGACCTAGGAAATCACCTCCTGCAGTTATGCCCTAAAGTCGTGAAACACCCTCTATATTAAAATTAGTTGTCTAAATACAGATGCATATTGTGCAACTGGTGTAAGTATTTTAATAGAATGACTGCAAGTTTTTATCATGTGTTGAACCTAATGTAAAATGGCGAAGTTAATTATAAATTAAAAAAAAAATCTTAATACTATTTTATAAAAATGTTAGTCTGACAAGTATATATAACTGTCAGTAGTTAAAAAGTCCAAAGTTCATGGCACTTTTTGACTGTAGGGTCTTTAGATTATGCAGTGATTTAGATAACCATCCTGCTGGCTGGTCTTGGCATGTCAGGGGTGTTGTATTGAGACGTGTGCTGAAGTATTGAAGGGGGCTTCTTATTAGCCTGCTGTTTTGTAGCTATTGCTAATATTCAAGCAATGTACTCGCAATTCCCATATGGTAATATTAGTTGGAATTGCCTGCAATATGGAATGAGAAAGAATGTTCTAAACATATTATAAATTGTGTGTTGAGTTAAGTAAATTTTTTAACTTTACCAACATGATTCTAATATAATGGCCATGAAAAGTTCCCCCTCTTGATGTAGTATTACACTTGTGACAGCATTTCATGATCTGATTAATGTTCTAATTGGCAGTTATACAGTATATATGCTTGGTATTGTGTCACATAATATGTGATTGGTTTGTTTGTGGGTTGTGTCAATGCTCATATTCATATATTCTACTTTTATGTTTTCAAAATAAGGGATATAGGTTAATAATGTAGCACTTATAATTCATGACTACAGATGATTATAAACGATTCACGGATCTGCACATGCAGCAGGTCACTGTAACTGCAGCATACAGAAGGTCTTTTGTGTTTTCACTATTCAGTGCTTGGTAGTATCTCCTAGCAGTGGATATTCCTCTGCTTCTATGTTCATGTCCTAGCTGGATGGAAGCTGGCTTGTAGCTAACTCATCACTGATTATTACTAAGCTTTCTGAAGAGTTCGAGCTTAGTCCCTAGACATGGGGTTTGGATTGGTAATTGGATTTATTGAACAACTACGTAGGTCATACTGAAAGTCATGAGCAACTTTTTTTTGCATGCAACCTGGGAACAGCAGATGAAAGAGAGTACCGTGGTAGGTGGAACCAGCTGTTGTGTTAACCTTGAGTGTGTTGTGACATCAATAGCTTGCATCACGTGACCAGTATCACTCCTAACAAAATGGCCATCAACGATGTGTCATTTCACCAGTGTGCTGTCATTGAATTTCTTGTGAAAGAGGAAATCCCTGCTGCGGAAATTCACCAGAGACTTCAACGTGCTTATGGAAGTGTGTGCATTGGTGCGAGTAGTGTTCGAAGATGGGTGGAACATTTTAAAGATGGAACACCAGCATCGAAGATGAGCCTCGGAGCGGTCGTCCTCGAACAGCCTCACCTGAATGCAACAAGGAAAGAGTGGATGAGATCATTCAAGATGACGGGAGTGTGACTGGACACAATAGCCCGAAAACTTGGAATAGGGCACAGTGCAGTACAGGAGATGATTGAAAGCTTGGGCTATAGGAAAGTTTGTGCTCGTTGGGTCCCGCGGTTATTGACCGAAGACCACAAAGGTCAGCGAAAAGCCATCACCTCAGAACTGCTGCAGAGATATTGACACGAAGGCAGTGATTTTTTGCTCTGTATTGTGACAGGTGACAAAATCTTGTTTCACCATTTTGAGCCTGAAACGAAACAGCAGAGTATGGAATGGCACCATTTGCATTCTCCATCAAAAAAGAAGGCAAGGAGAGTGCCATCAGCAGGGAAGGTGATGGGCACAGTCTTCTGGGAGGGATGCAGAGGGATTTATTCTGGCCGAATTGCTGGAACCTGGGCAAACCATCAATGCTGCTCATTATGTCCAGATGCTGCACAAGTTCCGTCATTCATTGCGCGATAAACGTCCAGGACGAAACATCATCATCCTGCATGACAACGCTCGCCACCACGCCACTCACCTCACATTGGAAGCAATTGCAAAGATAGGGTGGGAAGTTCTTCCACACCCCTCCTACAGCCCTGATCTGGCACCCTCCGACTACCATCTTTTCGGATTTGTGAAGCATCAGCTGCACGGACAACGTTTTGAGACAAGGGAGGCAATTCAGAAAGCAGTGTGTCAGTGTCTTTGGATGGCTGGAAGGGAATTTTCAAACTCCCAGAACGCTGGGAGAAATGTGTACAAAGAAGTGGCAATTATGTGGAAAAATAAAGAAAGGTCTGTAGATTGAGGTGGTGTATTTGGTTTGTCAATAATAAAACATGTTACTTTACAAAAAAATGTTGCTCATGACTTTCAGTACGACCCTCATATAACTCATAGCTACAGGTAACAGTAACCATTTCACAAATCTACACACTCTACAGATCACTGTAACAGACATAAAGTCTTCCATGTCTTCACTAATAATTGCTTGATAACGATTCCTAACAATGGATATTCCTCTGCTTTTGTATGTTCTGTTAAACCTCATTATTTAGATTTGGGGCAGACAGCACAGAAAACATGGCCCCCATCAGCTCCTCCATTGTTGCAAACCTATGCTTTGCTGCAATACATGTTTAATGAGCTGTTACCTAACAGTGGACAGTTTCTTCTGTTTCCATTATTCCAGTTTGCAGCCATTGTGTCACAATGTTAATATTATTGTTACTCCTACCATGACATGTTTTGATGTATTGATTATTCTCAGGTGGTGTTATATATACATGGTTATCAAACTGCAACTAAAACTGGATCCAGTTTGGTGTGTAGATGGATCTGCATACCCTATTCCTATGCCTGTGTCATGAAGTAGACCTCACTATACATGAATATTCAACACAAAGGAACACATTACTTTACAACTGGCACAAACTTTTTGAATTAACCATCATCTCAGTTTTTATTAATATATGTAGTGTTTAAAAAAGTGTAACGTAAAACCCTGGAGTCTTTCTGGACACTTGATGTATATACTAATATGAGTAACCTGAATTTTATGTGACATGGTACCTGTGCCAGGGGTAGAAACCACTTTGGTAGTTACAGAATCTTCTGCAATCCTCTGCACATGATAATATTCGGGACAGTTTTTTTAAATCACTGTTATGGCAACTCTGATGAAAGTCATAATATTGGGCTGGAAGGTTAAGAGATAATGTAATATACTTCTTAAGTTACAGTTGATAATATTTTTCTCAGGTGTGATGGAAGGGAAGATGGATGAAGTTTTAGGTGCATTTTCGGTGCCTCTTGATGGACGATTTCAAAGTGTACGCACAGAAGAAACAAATCTGGGTAACTGGGTGTGCGATGTCATCCTGGCAGCAACTGGAGCAGACCTAGTTCTGTTAAATTCTGGGACTCTGCGATCTGATCAGGTTCATCCTGCTGGAAATTTCTTGATGAGAGATCTAGTCACCATCATTCCTATGATGGATCCACTTGTTGTGATCTCAGTTACAGGTAGAATCTCCAGTCCCCACTAGAATGTATAAATTAAACCAACTGTCAGAATTTAAGTATCCCTGATACAGTGAAACTCACATTTAATGTTCAATTTCAGTGTTCCCAAGTCAGTAATTCTAGTATTAAATTTCCTCCATGTAACATTTTTCCATTTTAATGTTAAAATCCATTGCTTTATTAAGAAAGCTTAAATATCAGTTCCACTGTGTATAGGCCACTCTTTTTACCTTCAGATGTTAATATATATATAAGGCTGTTTTTCTCTCTCACTCTTTCTGTGGAATATTTTAAGGCAAACAAAACTTATTTATTTGCTATCTGCATATTCAGCCATAATCCACAGTGTGCTTTCCTCCAGTCCAAAACAGTTAAGCATTTAGATACAAATCGAGGACAGAATTGCTGTTATTTTCTATCTAATGTTACAGTACTTCTTAGTTGCTGTAGGTCAGTTGTGGACAGTGTTTTATTAGCTTGTATTAACAGTTTTGATATTAATGATAACTATCAAAATTTGCCTGAAATGACAATTACTACAGTTGTAAGTACTTCTTAGCCTGATTATTCATTAATTCACCATGCTTTGACGAATTTTAAAATTCATATACACTGTATATATGGCTGTAACTAGCACTTAATGGCCTCTAGCCATGAAACTAAGAACTACAAAGTTCTTCTCAAATGGCTGAATCACCTGACTGCCATATCAACAGCCTGTTAGCTGGAATATTAGCTGTTATCTGCCAAGAAGGTGTCTAGCTTCATGGCTAGTATGCCATACATTATATCCAATGATGTGCGTTTCCTAAAGTAAATGCAGTAAAACCGGGGTACAGTGGCTATGGCTTACAGCAACAGAAACTACTGGAACCATCAGTTTCTTAATGTTGCATGTATGGAAAACCATCGCATCAAATTTGGGCTTTTTTCTGCTCTTTCATCATAATGAGTAATTCATAACTAGGCGCAGCCATTTTCCCTTAACTTTTTGCCCCAACTGTACTTGCAGTTATTCCTCTGAACTTATTTATGGCTAGCAGTTTCCCATTAACCTCATTTGGTCTATCTTACTATCTATGAACTTGGGTTCATTGATAGTGATAGGGAAAACTGAAATTTGTGAATATTAAATGGGGGATTTCAGCACATTAAATAGAAGTTCCTATAGTGCAGAGGGCAATCCTTTATACAAATTGCAGTTAAAGTAATCTAATGTAAGATACACTTCCTTCTCACGTTAATGTAAAAGAGATCTCAATGGCATTCATCATAGGTAACCTTCATTCAATGTGTTAACAGTTGTTGTTTAATGGAAATGTATATACACCATCTCAGTTTTTAAAATACAGTATGCGCCAAAATATCAGTACTGAAACTCACACATCTTGAACGCACATGTGCATTTGTCGACAAGGCATAGCTCCAGCCACATGTGTTTCCATTAGTGAAAAGGAAGTTATGTTGTGGAGTTGTTGGAAATGGGTCTCTCGACGGAAGAAAAAGTATTGATGGTTGAGTATTATTTCCGCTCATATGGAAGTGGTCGTGATGGGGGACCAAGTTTGAAAAAAGTTACAGAACAATTCCAAGAGAGATTTAATAAGACAGCACCAAGTAACACAATTATGCTTCTATTGTTACGAAATTTCACTGTTCTGGTAGTGTACTGTGTCAGCGGAAGGGGAAGTCTGGTTGGCCAATAACTGTTTTGACAAAAGTGAATCATGCACATGTTCTTCAGCAGGTGCTGCATTCGCCCCGACGAAGTCTACAATGAACGGCCTTGAAACTGAACGTCAAGGATACGTCCATTCACCAATTGTTTAAGGACAGGTGGATTTCCGTACCAGATACAGGTTGGACAATGCTTGACAGGGTCAGATATGCGAGCCAGGATAGTGTATTGTAGAACATTTTCGGCCATGCTGTATGAGGATCCAGATTTCTTGAGGAATACGTATGTGGTTCTCCAATGAAAGTCACATTGACTTGGATGGCTACATCAATTGCCAGACAACTCGCTTGCTTGGTTTTGAGCGGCCAGATGTTATCATCCAGAAACCACCAAATAGTACATGTGTGACGATATTGTGTGCGGTCTCAGCACACAGTATATTAGGCCCCTATTTCATTGAGGATGAGGAAGGCAGTGCTGTTACCGTCACCCGAGAACGCTACAGGGACATGGTGATCGGACCATTTCTTCAGGATTTGAGAAGGTTCTGTTGTGCAATGGGCCTTCACATGAATAGACAGTGGTATCAACAGGATGGGGCGACCAGCCATACCACTCGAGAATCTCTATCCATGCTGCAGGAAAACTTTAGGCCTCTCGTCCACTGGAAGCGGAAAGCTGCGGAAAGTTGCGATGAGGAGTTCGTCCGAACACGCACGGAAACGGACGAACGATCCTAACAGCTTGCATCAGGTTAGAGTGCGTCCATTGGTAGCAGCACTATTCGTCCGTGAACGCGCGTATACTTGCGAACTGCGAAATATCCAGATTGGTTTGGATTTTTCGGACGAAGAGCTGCGTTCACCACCTACGAACTGATACTGTTCAACCGAGAAATCTGTCGAGTAGTGTTCCTGACATTGCGGACGCCTGTATTGAGACAGGCACTGATAATATTACAACACAAAGTGAATATAATGATGCATTTTCTACTCCAGATTTTCAATCAGATATCGAGAATGATGCACCTGTAAATACGTCTCCGGCACAAAAAGAGCATTTCAAAAGTCCGCTAAAAAGAGGAAAGAAAAGAATTAATTACGATGACAAATTCTTCGAAATAGAATCTAAAAAGTTGAGCTATTTCGAAAAGAGCTCTCAAATGAAGCAGGATAGTGACTATCAATTTCTGATGAGCTTGCCTGAAGAAAGACAGCTGCGATTACGCATGAAATTGATGGATGTTTTACTGCAGGAACAGGAGGATCGAAACAGCAGCGTGATGTCCACGTCAAATGTTTCGCCTCTATCC
>NW_019731241.1:99765-116267 GCF_002891405.2 Cryptotermes secundus | reverse complement strand
TAAAATTCCACTAATCCACTCTTTTCTCCTATTCTGTGCTCGTCACCTAGCCAGTAAAGGAGTATCAAACGCGTACAGATCACATAAATCTTCAGACAGCGCCATGACAGAACGCGAATGGCATCGGCCGAACACGCAGCCAAAGGACGCGCAGTGAACGCACGAATTCGGACGAACAGATTCGCACAGATTCGGCCGAATCCCAGTTCGCAGGTTTCCGCTTCCAATGGACGACTAGCCTTACAGGACGAATCATTTCATATTGTACTGACTTCCCATACCTGTCCCCTTCCCCCGATCTTACACCACCTGATGCCTACTTGTGGGGAATGTTAAAGGAGAGAGTGTTCAACTGTGAAGATCCGCCAAGAACTGTGCCTGCATTACACAAGCAAATCGTCTCCTTTTGCAGGAGTCTGTAGCAACCTTTGTTCTGGGATATGATTGAGAAATTGTGTGAACGATATGAACAATGTCTACAGTAAGGCAGTGCACACTTCAAAAACTTACATTACGCATGCCGTGGTAAATCAACACGCTAATAGTGTGTATGTTAGTTTCTATCAGGAGAAATAAACTCACAGATGACAACAAGGTAATATTGTTCATCTTTTTCATTTCAGTACTGAATTTTTTTCCGCATACTGTATGTCCAGTTCTGCAACAGCTAAACAAAGAATACCAGAATTGATTCCTCCCAAAGCAGGATAATCTTGTAGAAAAGTTTTTGACTCTGTGGAATGTTAGTCTGTCTTCCAAGCAATATATTGCACTGGAAATTCTGAAGTGTACTTCATGAATCCAGCCCAGGTTATGTCATGTCTTTTCATAATTTGTACAGGACAGGGTATTGAACTGACCAGCAATTCTGCAAAAGTAATTATGGGATTTTTGAAACTCGCTTGATACATGGTTACATGCTGGATGGACAATTTTGTAATTCTCCAGATTTTCTGATATCTAAGGAAACAGATTGTGTTAGCACCTTACATGTCAACAGAAATAATATTCCTTCCGTAGTGAAGAGGGGAGAACAATTCTGCCATCTTTCAGGGAACATAGGCATTATGGCATGGCACAGTAACAGGAGAATGATGATGATCCCCACATATCACACAGATGAGATGTGTCAGTAAGCAGAAGGAAGAATATAACAAGACTTGTTTTATTTTTTGACTGCAGTACCCACAAGGGTCAACCTGAAAGATCAAGTGCTGCAGCTATACTATTGGAATGAAATAAATGTTCCACATGATTTGTAAAATTATTGCACGGGCTACTCAGTGTTACCATTTTCAGTAATTCAGTGATCATATACGAGGGGTGTTCAAGTTCTAAGGTCTCCCGTTTTTTTTCTCAGGACTGGGAGCAGATAGACACATGCGGTTTAGTTTAAAATATATGTGCACTCTTTGTGAATGCGTGACAGAGATGGCAGCACTGTACGGCACACAGAACTCTAGTGGTAGCGGCGAGAGTGGGGAGTGTTTTTGATACTTAAAATGGTGACGTTTTCATTACAAGAACAGTGAGTAATCATTCGTTTTCTCCACTTGAATGGTGCGACACCCAGTGAAATTCATCGCCAGTTGAGTGAGACGTGTGGTGGTGGTGTCATGAATGTGAAAAATGTGCGTTCGTGGGTGCGACAGTTCAAAGAAGGCCGAACGTCGTGTGACAACGAACCAAAACAATCTCGGCCTCGCACCAGCCGGTCTGACAGCATGGTCGAGCGAGTTGAGAAAGTTGTTTTGGAGGATCGCCGATTGAGTGTGGAAACCATCGCCTCCAAAGTTGGCATTTCAGTGGGATCTGTGCACAAAATCATGCATGAAGACCTGCGAATGCGGAAAGTGTCCTCCAGGTGGGTGCCACGAATTCTGGCGGATGACCACAAGGCTGCACACATGGCTATTTGCCAGGCGATGTTGACACGTGATGAAGGCATGAATGGGACTTTCTTTTCATCAACTGTGACAATGGATGAGACATGGATGCTGTTTTTCAATCTGCTATTACATCATCAATTTTTCAGTGGTCAAAACAGACTCCTACAGAAGCGTTCGCAGCAGCCATGGAATCATGGCGTCGACGTTGTGAAAAATGTGTACGGCTGCAGGGAGATTACGTTGAAAAGTGACAGAAGTTTCAAATTTTTTGTATGATTATTGTATGAGAAAAAAAATCGGAGACCTTAGAACTTGAACACACAACGTATTAGATCAGTGCTATCAAACAAGGAAACTTGCCTCACATTCAGAATCCTCATCATCGAAGGATTCATGGAAAGATGGTGGTCTGGAGCTTCTGTCCCTTTAAATAGGTGCCTATCTAGTTAACCACTTCCTAAAAGTCTTTCTGTATGTCACATTTTAGAGAGTTACTGCTATCAGGAAATAAGGCTAAACATCAGATGAAACATATAGCCTATTCGCAACAAGGGAAAGCAAAGGAATTAATCTAGTGGTACCCTGATTGTGGAGCTGGTTTGTATTTGAATGAATGCTTGAAGAGTTAGAATATGTGGGATCCCATATGTGTACAACATTCTTCTAACGGTAAAATTGTAGATTAGTCTTATGTGAAACTGTAATGAAAAATCTTCAGTTTCTTCTATACAGATTGTATGTTGTGTCAGTTTAAAAGCTTCTTTTCAAAAATTAAAAACACCCCCTTGGGACACAGTAGAACAAATGCCCTCACTGAAGGCTCAGGCTTACAAAGTAAATTGATAATCTTGCTCACCGACTGCAGTTATACAAATTGTGAAAGTACTTCTGTTGACCCGATCTTCTTTGAATTTACATGAACTTTAATCTTTTCATTTTCTAAAGTTGTACATATTTTTCTTCAGAAAAGATTAATGATATGATTGCCTGGTTACTTTTAACTTTTAATGCATTTAACAGAGGTAAAAGTGCTGCTGCTGGATTTAGTTGTTTATGGATGAGCTGCAAGAAAGAGAAAGCTATTCCCCATCCCCCTATAAAACGCCATAAGGGCCATAGGGCTGAGAGATGTTGAGGCTTCCACATTCTCTAGACAGTTGACTCACTGATGGTGGTGAGGTTGTAAGCCTCAGGTGCTGGCCGCCCTTTAACCCAGGAAGATCCCTGGTATTCATTTCTATTAGAGGCTCAGTCAACCTCAGGTCCATACTGTATTGTGACTGGAAGGATTATGTCAATTGAGAAATCCAGTGACACTGGGAATCGAACCTGTGACCTTCTGGCTTGTAGCATAGTGCATCAACCAACTACACTGTCATGTTCCTCAGGAGGTATGAAATACACATTAGGATAATTCGGCCTATCACCCTCATAAAATCAGGAAATAGTTTACATAATTTCTACATTGATAGCACAGTCAGTAAAGTAGCTGGCTGTGGTCTGGATAGTCAGAGTATATTGTGAGCAGGGGCAGGTGTTATTCTTTTTTGTCTTTGTCATCACACCCATTCTGAACTCTGCAGTAGGTTGCAAGAGATCTTTTGAGGAAAGTGGCAGAGCATGCAGATAACTGCTCACCTCTATCTATTGCTGAAGTTAGAAATATGTGGAGCTCTAGTTTTGCTACCCCATAGTCTTCGTAGCATGTTACTTAAACACAGAGATAACTCTTACTTTGGGGGGGGGGGCATTGAAAAGTAGCACACTTGGGTAGTAATAAGGATTAATTATTTCAGTGAACCAGATGTATTTCACACCCCAGATAACTATGAGTTAATTGCATGTTACATAGTTTAAAATTTATATTATAATTGTAATTTACTTTCTTTTTAGGGCAAGACATATTACATGCTTTGGAAAATGGTGTAAGCATGTATCCAAAGTTAGAAGGCAGGTTCCCTCAAGTTGCTGGTATTACTTTTGCATTTGATCCACGACAGCCACCTGGGAAGAGAGTTGATCCGCAGCTTGTTAGGATAGGAGATGAATACCTTGAACCTGATCAGAGGTACCGCCTGGCTACTAAAATGTACCTGTATTCTGGCTGTGATGGTTACTCAGTGCTTAAAGATGCAAAAGTATTGGTAAGTTTTCAAACATTTTTGTCTCTGTTGAAATACCATGCTTCTTTTACAGGGCCTATTACAGTGTTTTACCATTTGTTTTGAATAGTTGAGAAGCATTATTTTTAACTTAAAGGAAAGAAACAACATCGGTTTGTATATAGTTATATGTTATGATGGACACTGGATATTTAATCTTCCAAGTCATGAAGTAGTTGAGATAGAACAAATATGTTTTCACTGTTTATCCCACCATTTCGATGTGCTTCACCTATTTTGTGACCAGAGAAGAAATCCCTGAAAAAGTAGAAGTCATTGTCTTGCTCCTGACGCCACTCAGAAACATCACCTTTTGATTTCGTCATATAGAAACTGACCAACATGCACATAGTTCCACAGGTTTCAGAAAAAGAGTGTAGGTAGGGTGATTGGTTTAATTACTCAAACCCACAGTGCCTGTACTTGTGTGGCCTTGTGGATCTGATGTCATGTTCTGGAGGTTTCTTGAGGGAGCAGATGAGAGACTCCCTCTAGAAACCTCCTGAACATGGCGCCAGACCATAAGGCAACGCAGGTCAAGGCATGGCAGGCAGCTTAACCATGAGGCTATTGGGTCATTGCTCTCACGGTAACCTTGCCTTTTCTTTCCTCCCAACACAATCCTATACCTGCTTTGGCCTGCTACCTGCTGACCCATCTCCCCACACCCTTCCCCTCTCCTCTCCATTGATTTCCCATGTGGCCCCTCTCCCCTTCCTGTTTTTATATAGCTGGGTGTCTTGACTGGCACTCTGCCTATAGACACCTGCTCACGCTGGTTCATTGCTCACAGATGTCTTGACTGGCACTCTGCCTATAGACACCTGCTCATGCTGGTTCATTGCTCACAGATTTCTTATACACTGAAGATGGAGGCGATACATTCCTCTGAAACGTCGGTTAATCCTTTAAGAGCCTAGCAACACCATGTGGGGACCTTTAAAGTATAGCCGAGTGGCCATGCGACACCCTATGGGTATGCGCAGTCCATGCGTGTGCACAGTGTTTTAAAATCTAGTTTTAGGATAGAAATTCTTGTTCTACTTACATTACTTTTGGGCACCCTTTTATAAGTAGACAGTCTTCCCTCCTGCGTCATCTAACTGAATGTAACTGAATGCAGAGTCCCACATCGCAATTCATGCACTTTATCCATATGTAACTCCATTTCCCACGCAAAGAGCACACACGACACCTCACTCTCGTATTACAGGAAGTAGGCCAGTGATGTCGAGTGGCCTCGTCTATTCATAACGCTTATAAAACATCGCAATTTCAGCTATGCACCATAGCCCTATTTCGCATGGAAGAAGCCGAAATTGAGAGGCCGCTCATAAATCACACCATTCAGAATGCAGTACAGATGACTTTGAAGGGTCGAGGAAGCAAGGGCCTTTGCAGGGATATTCCAAGAACAGTACCTCAGTGTGCTTAGTCCAAGATATAAACAAGCAGAGTTTAATGAGGACAAAGTACGATAAGACTTTGCCCACACTCATGCTTACAGAAAGGTCCGACTTGACTGGAGAATGTGCAATACAAACATAAATTTCCTCTCCTCTTGCCAGATAAGACATAGTAAGATAGTGTGTCAGCAGCATGAATTTATACTGCAGGAACGTTTTGTGCAGAAACTTTATGCATGTTTGTGGACAGACGCTCAAAATTAGGAATTTTTTTTTGGAATCAGTGTAACAATTTTTATAGATTCTAAAACTGTAAATTACAATATCTGATTCTATATCCTTTTTAGATAAAAGCATCATTTATTTCGTTCGTTTATCACAAAAATTGTAGAAATCACAGTATTTTCAGTAACATGCTTACAGTTTTTATTACTCTACAATGGCGGACATTTAAATTAACTCCGGCCATCTGCCATTACGGGAATTTAAATGGCCCGTCTCTTAGAGGTTAACAAAATATCTACATGGCGTCACATCCCAGAAGATGGCATTCTTCAGCCTTCTTTAAATTCTGAAGCACAGTAACATAGCCATCCCCAGTGATTGTTTCCTTTTGTGCCATGCAGTCCATGGGTAAAATTCCCTCTAATTTTCATTTCGTGCATCCTGATATGTTATTATATACAATTCTTTATCGGAGTCCGTCATAACACAACAACATAACGGTCAAGGTTAAAATTACCTTAGCTACATGTTTCTGCTTTTAAAGCCATCATCAGGCAAACACGTGATTACTATATTTGCACACTATTGAACTGCAATTTCATTGTGATAGTAAAGCTGGATACTTCATAACTGTTACATTATGAAATACATGGTATAAAAATACAATGAATTGAAAACTTGTTATAAAACAAAGGTTATATGCTAGAATATGGTTAAAAACTGTTCATGCGATATTGCATATCATGAAGTCAGTTGTTGCAATCTTGTTACGAGGGTTGGAACTTTAATAGTGGCAGCACTGCTGTAGGGATTCCATGCATCAGAACAAAATAATGTCGCTTATACCACATGTAAGTTACATACCTACCTTACCTCAGAGCAAATGGACTCTCCCTTCCCACATCATGCGCATGCAACGTGATGAGAAGATCAGAGCCTCATGTTAGCTGGTGGTCTAATGTAGTGTTGTCACGATGTTTTCGAAACAGGAACAATGGAGTTCGATAAAGATTGAATGTGCCAGAGGCCGTACAGCACGACAGTGTCATCAAGGTCCTCAAGAGGCTTGCGGGGAATCTGCATTCACTTACAGAACAGTGGCAAGGTGGGTGAAAGCCTTCAACGAGGAACGCCAAAATGTGGCAGACATGCGTCGACCAGGTCATCCTAGTGTCAGTGAAGAAAAAGTGTATGCTCTTTCCGTGTTACTGGAGAGTGATCGACGCCGTACGATTCATGAGCTGGCCCGAGAGACAGGATTAGCACATACAACTGTGACTGGTCATGAGAAAAATTGCATCATGATGGGTTCCGCATGATTTGATGGAAGTACAGAAATGGCTACAATACGACGCTGCTCGTAACAACTTGGAGTGCTATGAGCGTGAAGGAGAGGCTTTCTTATGCCATATCATTACGCTGGATGAGACATGGGCTAAATTGTATGAGCCACAAATGAAACGCCAATCAAACGAATGGCGTCATTACAGATCACCATGAAAATCAAAATTTTGTCAGAACCCCAGCAGTGTGAAAGTTGTGATTCTCGTGTATGACTGTGATGGTGTTATCCTAACGCATACCGTTCCTTGATAGCAGACTGTCAATGTGCAGTATTACTGTTCATTTTTGGAACACAACCTGTGACCAGCTTTGAGAAAGAAGTGTCGACACTTTCTGCAGGACAGTGCTAGGCCGCATGCAGTACAGGCTGTGGCTGATTTGTTCGATCGATGGGGCTGGGAAGTGCTGTACCATCCACCATACTTCCCGGACTTAAGCCCTTGTGAGTTTGACTTGATTCCTAAGATGAAGGAACCACTTCATGGAATTCGCTTCAGATCTGTTCCAGAGATTCTTCAGAGAGTAGGCCGCTCCATTCGAACTATCAACACAACTGGCACTGCTAAAGGTATCCTATGACTTCCACATCGCTGGCAACGGGTTGTACACATTGCTGGTGACTACACTGAAGGACAGTAAAACTTTGAAACATGCATCTATTTTGTATCAGTTGTAAATAAATAGTTGCTACTATTAAAGTTCCAACCCTCGTATATTCCCGCGGACATAATGGTATATTCTAGACTTGTATGCGAATATATAGTAAACTGCTTGGAGGCCCGTGGTATAGATGTAGTATTATTTGACATTAATTGTTTGGCCTGTGTCTCATCTTACAGTGTATTTTGTCCATTCTGTTGGGAATACAGATTGCAATACAGCAATATACAGTGGGAATACGTGTATGACAAGATTGCAACATGATATGCAATATCACATGAAGCATTTTTAACCATATTTTACTCCATAACTTTCGTTTTATAATGAGTTTATAATTCATTCTATTTTATACCATATTTTATAATGTAACAGTTATCAAGTATCCAGCTTTACTATCACAATGAAGTTGCAGTTCCATACGGTGTGAATATATTGTGACATGTTGCGCAACGGAGGACACCCACCTCCCCAGTGGTACGTGGCGGTAACGAAGCGCTCGCGTTGCTATGGTAATAGGCGAGTCCCCACCCCGCCACTCTCCCCACGGTGATGTAACGCGCAACGCACGGTGACGCAACACGGTGACGCGGAACCGCTTCCTACTGTAACGTGGCACATAACAGGCACACAGCCCCTATATAAGAGAGCTGCGCTGACTGCAGAGTTAGTTGTAACGTGGCCATCGCCGAAGACAGTTCCAAGTTAGTTCCAAGCAAGCCTATGAGTCAGAGTGTGTTATCAACAGTTCTCAAGGCAGCAGCCTGCGAGTAGAGTTGGAATCTAGCCATCAGAGAGTTACGAGTTGAATTGAATTGGAGTAGTCACCGAGTTTAGTTGTAACGAGTGAATCGTGACAGTGTGAAGAGATTTGTGTGTGGGGTTTGTAAAGTATGTAAACCCGTATCAGTGTTATAATTAATTGTAGCCGTTACTTGTAGGTTGTTAAATAAATCAATTAACAATCTCTACGGTGTATTCAGTAAGGAAACACGTTACAGTGGGATTTGGACTTACACACGTGACCGACGAGATTCGAACTCAAGACACGTTACACTGGTGTCAGAAGTGTTTTACGAACTTGAACACGCCTCAGCAAATAATTGAATTATTGTGCAGCGAGTATTTTACTGCTGCAACATGGACATGGAAAAGATGATGGAACGTCTGTTGTTCGCCCAGGAGCAACTGGCGGCCAGACAGAAAGCCGATAGGGAGGAAGAGAGGAGGAAAGAGAAGGAAGGGATGGAGGGAAGTAGGAGGAAAGACAAAGAAGATTTCCTGGCCAAATTAGACTCCTGTCAAGAAAAGGTGGAGATCAGCCACAAGGAACTCCTAGCCAGAATGGACGCCAACTCGAAAGCCTGGCGAGAAGAAATGGCCGCCTGGCGAGAGAAGACCTCCGCGGAGACAAGAGGAACCCAAGCAAGCACGGCACAAGAAGAAGAGGTCCCCATTGCAATACTGGTCGGAGTGACGATGGCCTGCCAAGAGATGGAGGCACGTCTGGAAGAAGAAGAGCCAGCCTCAGTGGACATGACACCTGAAGCGGCAGAATTACGAGAGGTACCCGTAGAAGACGCCGAAGTAATGCCGGTCCGAGAACTGAAGTAGAAAAGGCGTAGGGACCGAAACAAGCGACAAATGAAGAATTCGACATGGGAAAATTGCGGACCCCAGAATAAATTGGCCGTCGTCAGCAGGAAGGTGTCCTGCCATAGAAGAGTGTCATGGCGCCAGAGAAACATCTTCAGGAAATCTTGGACCCGAGGAGATCATGCATCCCGGATAAAGTTGGCTGCCATCTGCAGGAAGATATCCTGTCGCGTGACAGTGGCACGACGTTGGAGGAATGACTTCAAGAAGGAAACTCCCCAGGGAACCTTCGGATGCCAGAGAAAGGACTTGGTGCCATGGTCTCATGCCAGCAAGTGGCAGGAGGACCAGGAGGAACGACGACGTCAGCAAGTGCAAACAACGCATCAAGGGCTGTTACGTCGACATAAGGAACATCTCATGGAAGACATAAACATGGACTGGACCTTATGGAGGGGACAACCCCCTCCAAAACGGAAAAAGAGACTTCAAGCAGAGGAGGAACCGGCAATGTAGAATAACCGGCCTCCCCAGAGAGAGTGAATGTGCCATAGAATGAAAGTGATGGGTGAATGGGATACAACTGGATCTTCTGGCGAGCTGAAAGGAAACTGCTCGAGACGAGTTGGTCTTAAGAGGGGAGCTGTTGTAACTGCCGGATGATAGTCGCTGCGAGAAGTAGCCGAAACAGGAGATGCTGCAAGAACAGCCTCTGAAGCAGAGGAATGGGGATGCACCGTTAGGCTATTCGGGATGAACAGCCTTAAGGAGGGAGCAGTGTGACATGTTGCGCAATGGAGGACACCCTCCTCCCCAGCGGTACGTGGCAGTAACGAAGCGCTCGCATTACTATGGTAATAGGCGAGTCCCCGCCCTGCCACTCTCCCCACGGTGATGTAACGTGCAACGCGCGGTGACTCAACACGGTGACGCGGAACCGCTTCCTACTGTGACGTGGCACGGAACAGGCACACAGCCCCTATATAAGAGAGCTGCGCTGCCTGCAGAGTTAGTTGTAACGTGGCCATCGCTGAAGACAGTTCCGAGTTATTTCCATGCAAGCCTACGAGTCAGAGTGTGTTATCAACAGTTCTCAAGGCAGCAGCCTGCGAGTAGAGTTGGAATCTAGCCAGCGGCGAGTTACGAGTGAAAGTGTGTGATAATCAGTGATAGTTTGTGATAACTGAGAATTGATTGGGAGTGTGTGATACAGTAACACTTATATAGCTCCCGTACTGTGAAACGTGATAATCAGTGACAGTTTGTGATAACTGAGAATTGATTGGGAGTGTGTGATACAGTAACACTTATATAGCTCCCGTACTGTGAAACGTGATAATCAGTGACAGTTTGTGATAACTGAGAATTGATTGGGAGTGTGTGATACAGTAACACTTATATAGCTCCCGTACTGTGAAACGTGATAATCAGTGACAGTTTGTGATAACTGAGAATTGATTGGGAGTGTGTGATACAGTAACACTTATATAGCTCCCGTACTGTGAAACGTGATAATCAGTGACAGTTTGTGATAACTGAGAATTGATTGGGAGTGTGTGATACAGTAACACTTATATAGCTCCCGTACTGTGAAACGTGATAATCAGTGACAGTTTGTGATAACTGAGAATTGATTGGGAGTGTGTGATACAGTAACACTTATATAGCTCCCGTACTGTGAAACGTGATAATCAGTGACAGTTTGTGATAACTGAGAATTGATTGGGAGTGTGTGATACAGTAACACTTATATAGCTCCCGTACTGTGAAACGTGTAGTCTACTGACAATAGCGTGGTTTGATTTGCGAATGGGGTTATAAATTGTGAAACCCCGCAATATTGTTACCATTAATTGTAGCCGTGATTTGTAGATAGTTAAATAAACCAAGTAACCATCTCTACGGCGTCTTCAGTAACCCAACACATCACAATATTAATCTTGCGTTTGCCTGATGATGTCTTTAAAAGGAGAAATATGTAGCTAAGGTAATTTTAACCTTGACCGTTATGTTGTTGTGTTATGACTGACTCCAATAGAGACTTCCCTCTAATTGTAAAACACTATGGCCATGATCTCTCCAGCCAATGGTGGTGACTCAAACTCTTAGGAATGGGTGAACAGTAACGAACCTTGTTGTGTTTCCGTATTCCATTGATTGATCCACATTTCGTCTTCTGTGATGGCTCCTGAGAGAAATATTTATGGATAAACTTTGTTAGTCCAAAATTCTACCCAGAAAATTGGAAGTAGTCACTTTCACTGGCCTTCCAGGCAGTGGTGTAACTTTGATGGATTTTTTGCCCCACTTGAACTGTTAGACCAATATTTCACCTTATATTACTTGTAAAGTATTACTGTTTATGTTTACTTATTTTATGTGTTTGGAAATGCAGTATTACCATACACAACCAACATCCATTCACGAACAGGCCTTGGTCCATTTCAATTCTTAATGATGAATCTGTGCTCTAATCTCGCAGAATTCATGTTAACATGCAGGTAGGTTGATTCACATGCAGCCATATCACAAATTTCGAACGGACCCCACTGGAACTACACACACAATATGCAGAGACATGTCAGAACAGGTTACATCTTGTCTCACTGTCATACATGGCTGAAATCTGGTCTAGGTAGATTACGTACTTAGTGACGCTCATTGGACAATCATTATAAGTTGCGTAGAGTAGAAAAAAGAAGTCAGAAATTACTGAAAAATATTGTTACATTTTAACAGGGTTAGGGAAAATCATACAAGGTTTCAAATGTGATATATTGTTCCAGAGTTTACTGTACTTACTTTATGATGATGTACATAAAGAAAGGAATGAAATAAGATGAGTTGCTGTGTTCTAGAAATTATGTGTCTAATGGATTCAGAAAGGGAAATAATGTTTACACCTAATTTACATTACAAAAGGGGTGCCTCAGATACCTAGCTTAAATTAAGTTTCATGTCAGTAGTAATTATTCATTGGAAGTAAGTACTGGCAAGGTGAGTGCAGTTCAAGTCAAGAACAGAATAATTTTTATGAGAAGGACAGTATCCACCAAGGTGGTTCTTCTTAGATGTCACATTACATACTGGCTAATTTCTATTAAGAATTGTTTATAGACTGTTTACTTACCTTATTTTGTTGTTTCCTGTATTTTTACAGGTTAATGAGGAAGAGTGCCCTGAACTAGGTCGAGCAATACAAAATCATTTCCAGGCTATAGATATTCGGCTTGGGAAGACAAAACGCCATTCTAAACACCGCCAGAGCCTAGTCACACTTTCACGGAGGTATCATTATTTTCCTTTTTCTGAATTACTTATGGTGCCTCTTTCACAAAAGTGAAGTGCTAAATTGAAAAAATACTTTGTATTCATGTTGCCTTAATTAGGTATTAGCCTTTTTCTTGTTATGCATCTTGTTGTGGATGTAAATTCTAAGGTTTTTTACTGTCACACAACAAACATGGTTTTGATTAGTGCATAACAAATAATTGAAACAACTACAGTAATAAGTCAGTTTATTATAGCAAACACACTACATGTTTTGGTCTAACTGACCATCATCAGGTGTATATTCACCCATGGAGCTGAGCCCTTCTTGGGAAGCTATCATTCATGCAGCTAATCAGGAACTTCCCAGCATTTTATGGAACCCACAGGTTCATTACCATGTTCACAAGAGCCCTCCGACGGTCCCTGTCCTGGGCCAGATCAATCCAATCCATACCGTCCCATCCTGTCTCTTTGAGATCCATTCTAATATTTCTAAAGGGTTCTGACAGTGGTGGATGACACACAGAAACTGGGGTTTTGGACTTTTTCCATCGTCCAGAATTCTACGTAATAGAGGACATGAGGTTTCAGAAACCGGATCTGTTTCCGTCTTCAGGTGAGAAAGGAAGACACCTACTCATTTGGATCCCTTAGAAAGAGCTAATCTCAATCACTGGATAACTCCTGTCAGATTTACCCAGCTATTTCAACATACAGTATGTGCCAAAATATTCAGTACTGAAACTCGCGCATCTCGAACACGTGTGTTTGTCGACGGGGCATAGCTCCAGCTGCACATGTTCCCAGTAGTGAAAAGTAAGTTGTGTTGTGCAGTTGTTGGAAATGGGTCTCTCGACAGAGGAAAAAGTATTCATAGTTGAGTATTATTTCCGATCATACGGAAGTGGTCGCGAAGGGGGACCGAGCTCGAAAAAAGTGAAAATTCCAAGAGAGATTTAATAAGACGGCACCAAGTAACACACATATGCTGTCTATTGTTATGAAATTTCGCCACTCTGGTAGTGCGCTGTGTTGACAGAAGGGGAAGTCTGGTCGGCCAATAACTGTTTCGACAAAATAGAGTCATGCACATGTTCTTCAGCAGGTGCTGCATTTGCCCCGACGTAGTTTACAATGAACGGCCTTGAAACTGAAAATCAGCTATACATCCGTTCACCAATTGTTTAAGGTCATAGGTGGATTTCCATACCAGATACAGGTTGGACAGTGCTTGACAGAGTCAGATATGTGCGCCAGGATGGTGTACGAGGATCCAGATTTCTTGAGGAATGTGTGGTTCTCTGACGAATGTCACATTGACTTGGACAGCTACATCAATCGCCAGACAACTCGCTTCCTTGGTTTTGTGCAGCCAGATGTTATTGTCCAGAAACCGCTACATAGTACACGTGTGACAATATGGTGTGTGGTCTCAGCACACGGTATATTAGGCCCCTATTTCATTGAGGATGAGGAAGGCAGTGCTCTTACTGTCACCCAAGAACGTTACAGGGACATGGTGATCGGACCATTTCTTCAGGATTTGAGAAGGGTCTGTTGTGCAAGGGGCCTTCACATGAATAGACAGTGGTATCAGCAGTACATCTTTTCATTTCAGTAATGAATATTTTGGCACATACTGTATAAGACTAGGCTAGTTCAGTGGGCGATAACAAGAAACAATAAAATAAAAATTGTGATAGAGCATGCACATGTGTGGAACTAGGATAGAAAAAGAGGTAGAAATTTATGTTAGAAACCGAGCTGACAATAACCAAGTCCATGAGCACCACTGCGAAGAAATGGGAAAAATTGTGAAGACATGTAATATCCACCACTAGTGCCATATGTGGAGTAAAACTTGAACACCTGAGACTGGAACGTTATGGAAAAGCATGAAGAGTCTGTCACGTCATACAGATCTTCTCTTTGAGTTAGAAACCTCCCTGCTGATGAGGGGTATCCAGATAGGAGAAATGTCCAAACTGGGTTGGCTGATTGGATTTCTTAAGTATGCCATATGGTCTAATTCCTTATATTTCCTATACCTACTGTTACTTTTAATTTCCAAATTCCTGGCATCATCCCAGCCTACTCATTGACCCTCTTCATAGGCATGTTGGGCTAATTAATTTTTATAGAATATCCTGTTGGAGATTGTGCCTATGTTCATGGAGCCACATGGCTACAGGTCTGTTTCCCCAGTACAGCTTCTTCCACACTCTCAGGGAATACTGTAGGTGCTCTGTGCCATCTGTTGCGCATCTCTTTCCGACCTTGTTCTCGTGAGTGAACTCGTAAGTGTGTGTTTAGTTCTGAAGATTGTCCTGACATTGTATCGATTCCCTATATGTTTGAACTTCTCAGAAACACCCTTTGTATATGGGATGTACACAGAGCCCAGGGGCTTTTGCTCTTTATTCAGACAACTGCTACCCTTGGAGTTAATGACTGAGTCAATGAAACCTTGCGGATAACCATTGAGCTGGAAATCACTTCTCAGGCTGCTGATTTCTTTAACCAGATTTTGTTCTTGGCGTATGGTGCAATCTCTGTTGTGCAAACTCTGAATCAAACCTTTTTTCACATGCAGTGGATAGAGTTGAAGTTAAGGTACCGGCCAGTGTGGGTGGGTTTTCTGTAGATTTTTGGTTTCTCTTCCCTGCTATCCAGCACATCAAGAAAGGAAATTACACTGCCTGATTCTGTTTCATGGTGAACTGGATGGACGACTTTAAACTGTTGAGGTGACTGAGGAAATCCTGTAACTGCTCTGGACCATGGGGCCAGACCACGAATGTGTCATTAACGTGCTGGAGCCACATCAGTGGTTTATGTTGTGTCGATTCAAGAGCCAGTTTCTCAAAATGCTCCATGAAGATGTTGCTCACAGTGGGTGATGTCTGTTCCAAGACACCCTGAATCTGTGTTCCTCCCTTAATGTCAGAGACCAAGTTCCACACCCATACAGAACCACAGTCAAAATTATAGTTTTGTGTATTCTAATTTTTATATTTTTAGACAGCAGGCAAGAAGAGAAAAGGCTCTGGACTGAATGGTAGGAAGCATTACTCAAGTTCAATCTCCTCTTAATTTCCTCCTGTTTCAGGTTTTGATTTGTTATAGTCGTTCCCAAATATCTGAACTGTTCCACGTTTTCAAAACATTTGTTACCTATATGTCCTGATGTTGCCATGCATAAATACTCAATACATATGCCAGAAGCTCAACAAGGCTCTTTATTTGATTAAATCCTTACGTGACCCAGCCAATCTGTATTAAGAAAAGTCTGTTTTACTAAGTTTTAATCTGTATTGAAATATGGTATTATTTTTTGGGGTGGGGTGCTTAAGGACTCTGAAACTGTATTTAAAAACCAGAAAGAATGTCTTAAGATTGATCAAAGGTGTTAATAATAGAGTTTCTTGTAGAAATATGTTTGGTGAATTTAAGATTTGGCTGTTACCTCATTATATATACGAGGGTTGGAACCTTAACCCTTTGGCGCAGTCATTTAAATTCCGCGGCTGCGTCTCCGGCGGTAATATATTCAGCCGGCCATTTAAATTTTGCTCGAAAATGATTTATTCATCTTTGTTCTTAAATTCTATGAAATAGGAACACGAAACTTTCACTAAAATGATCTTAAAAGGTGGTTTTATAACCTTACCTTATAATATGGGCGCCCTGTATCTCGGCAATGGAAGCAGCTTGTTTAGTATTTGAGCAGTGAATGGTACGCCTTGAAGGATGAAACTTTCACTAAAATGATCTTAAAAGATGGTTTTTATAACCTTACCTTATAATATGAGCGCCCTGTATCTCGGCAATACAAGCAGTTGGTTTAGTAGAATCTGAGCAGTGTAAGGAAGGCCTTGAAGAATTCGTATAACCCAACGGTGCCCCACATTCACCGCTCCAATATTGTCTTTTCTTTTGCCCTTTTTTTT
>NW_019731241.1:95321-99323 GCF_002891405.2 Cryptotermes secundus | reverse complement strand
CAGGCCAGCGAAAAATCTAACAA
Organism: Cryptotermes secundus; assembly: GCF_002891405.2. Classification (NCBI taxonomy): domain Eukaryota; kingdom Metazoa; phylum Arthropoda; class Insecta; order Blattodea; family Kalotermitidae; genus Cryptotermes; species Cryptotermes secundus. Next base: position 99,300 of record NW_019731241.1, on the reverse strand, counting down.
TCTACAGCAAAACCATCAATTATTATGGGCGTTATAACATAGGTGTGCAGCTGGACGAAACATACACGTCGAACCCCCCCAGACGATTTAAATACCTGACGAAACATACACGTCAAACCACGCCAACGGGTTAATAGTGGCGACACTGCTGTAGGGACGCCATGCAAAGGAACCAAATAATGTCGCTTATACCACATGTAAGTTACATACCTACCTTACCTCAGAGCAAATGGACTCTCCCTTCCCACATCATGCGCATGCAACGTGATGAGAAGATCAGAGCCTCATGTTAGCTGGTGGTCTAATGTAGTGTTGTCACGATGTTTTCGAAACAGGAACAATGGAGTTCGATAAAGATTGAATGTGCCAGAGGCCGTACAGCACGACAGTGTCATCAAGGTCCTCAAGAGGCTTGCGGGGAATCTGCATTCACTTACAGAACAGTGGCAAGGTGGGTGAAAGCCTTCAACGAGGAACGCCAAAATGTGGCAGACATGCGTCGACCAGGTCATCCTAGTGTCAGTGAAGAAAAAGTGTATGCTCTTTCCGTGTTACTGGAGAGTGATCGACGCCGTACGATTCATGAGCTGGCCCGAGAGACAGGATTAGCACATACAACTGTGACTGGTCATGAGAAAAATTGCATCATGATGGGTTCCGCATGATTTGATGGAAGTACAGAAATGGCTACAATACGACGCTGCTCGTAACAACTTGGAGTGCTATGAGCGTGAAGGAGAGGCTTTCTTATGCCATATCATTACGCTGGATGAGACATGGGCTAAATTGTATGAGCCACAAATGAAACGCCAATCAAACGAATGGCGTCATTACAGATCACCATGAAAATCAAAATTTTGTCAGAACCCCAGCAGTGTGAAAGTTGTGATTCTCGTGTATGACTGTGATGGTGTTATCCTAACGCATACCGTTCCTTGATAGCAGACTGTCAATGTGCAGTATTACTGTTCATTTTTGGAACACAACCTGTGACCAGCTTTGAGAAAGAAGTGTCGACACTTTCTGCAGGACAGTGCTAGGCCGCATGCAGTACAGGCTGTGGCTGATTTGTTCGATCGATGGGGCTGGGAAGTGCTGTACCATCCACCATACTTCCCGGACTTAAGCCCTTGTGAGTTTGACTTGATTCCTAAGATGAAGGAACCACTTCATGGAATTCGCTTCAGATCTGTTCCAGAGATTCTTCAGAGAGTAGGCCGCTCCATTCGAACTATCAACACAACTGGCACTGCTAAAGGTATCCTATGACTTCCACATCGCTGGCAACGGGTTGTACACAATGCTGGTGACTACATTGAAGGACAGTAAAACTTTGAAACATGCATCTATTTTGTATCAGTTTTAAATAAATAGTTGCCACTATTAAAGTTCCAACCCTCGTGTTTAAGATTTTATGTTTTATAATAAAGAATGAGATATAGACAACTCAGCATTCTGATATTCACAGCTACAATACCATACATAAACATATTTTGTATGTCCAATTTTGTAATACCGCTCGTTGCAAAAAAGGTGTAATTTATATGGGAATTAAAATATTTAATTGCCTTCCCCTTGAATTGAAAAGCATTACCAATTTTAAAGTTTTTAAGAGGAAACTAAAAAACTATTTATTGTGTAGTGCTTTCTATTCTCTTCATGAATTTTTCAACTAATGTTGGATTTATGACTACTTTGTTGATTGTCTTTATGTTTGCAATTTTTAATATTGTGTTTACATGTTTTATATTACTGACAGTTTTCTTTTGGTCTTCTGTATTTTTTATCATTGTGTTCCTTATAAAGGCTGCTATATTATAGTGATAAATCACTGTGTAAATTTTATGTGACTTTGACATGTGATGTATTTGTTATTATTTCCTGACATGTCCAATTGTATTCACTTCAGTTATGGACGAAAATAAAGTTGAAAGTTGAAAATAAATAAAGCAATAAGTATGTTACAATATTGCTGAATAATAAGGAAAAATGGATCTGTTTTTCACTGTTGTTAAGTTAAAGGTTTTAGTGGGTGTGAATATATGAAGAGTACAGTTTTTAACATCCTAGAAAAACACCACATCATTGACTACTTTCATTATGTGGACAATACAGTATATTGTTTACAGTAGAAGTTATATGAACATTGACAAACCCAAACAGTATTTAATTCAGTACACCCCAAAATCAAATTCACTATTGAAAAAGAAACAAAATAAACTAAAATGTCTAGACATAACATTCACAAATGTATGTAACCAACTAATATTCAACATATTTAGGAATCCTACATATACAGATTTAATGATACACAGTGACTCATGCCATCCAGAAGTACAGAAAAACCCAGCAATCAAATATTTAATTAACCCCATGAACACTTATCCCATCACAAACAAAAGCAGAGATGAACTTCAATGCATAAAAATCATACCCTGAAACAGTAATTACCCCATGAACATAATCCAAAATAAATACAAACCAAATCACACCAAAGAAAACCTACCACCAAAAAAAGCAAAAATAGGCCACCTTTCATACCTCAGGAATTAAGAATCAATACTAGACTGTTCAAAAAACAGATACATGAATACAAAGGTCTTTCAGAACCACTGTCACAACAATAAAACATTTACCCCCCCTAAACCCTTAACCAGACATTTTCAATAAAAGGGGAATCAACTAGAATGTAATTGCTGCACTTTGAAATATGTTAGACAGACAGGCAAAACATTTTGAGCGCTTTACAAAGAACTCACACAAGCAATAAGAACCAGCTAACCAAACTGAAGATGTGCCTAGCACATGTACAGTACTATAGATTAAAAAAAAATAAAATTACTCCACATCCAAAAGAAAGGCTAAGTGGAAAAAGTGTATGACACAATTGAAGAAATTCTTCACGAAGATGGAAGAGGTGACACAAACAGCATCATATTAGGAGGCTGGAATAGCATTGTTGGAGATGAATCATATTAGAATATTGTTGGATCACATGGACTAGGACGACGGAATCACAGGGGTCAAATGCTTATTGACTTTTGTGAAAGAAATGGACTGATTGTTACCAACACTTGGTTCAGCGGCCTCCATGGTCTAGGGGTAACGTTCCCACCTCGTGACTCAAGGTACACAGGTTCAAACCTGGCGGAGGTCGTGGAATTTTTAAGGGCGGAAAAATTCAGGGAACAAGTCCTCTGGGAGGGATTTTAAGCCGTGGGTCCCGTGTTGTAGCTTTACAGCACGTAAAAGAACCTCATGTCTCAAGGGGACCTCTGAGCCAAATTCAGGACATTACCCGCCCAACAGTAGTCTCTAACGCCTCTGGTAGATGGGGGAAGCATCGAGATACCGCTGAGCCAGTAGAGGCCAAACTCGCTGGCTGAGTCGGGACTGATGGCACGCACCAGTACCGGTAGGGTATAGAGACTGGTAAACTATCACAGGGGGACGCACAATGGACCAACATTTGGTGTAAGTGCATGGGGAAACACCCTCTCCAATAACAACAACAACAACACTTGGTTCAAGAAGCTGGACTACATCCTTGTGAAACATCGATTCAGAAACAGTGTGAAGGATGTGAAGACGCTGCCTGGGGCAGATATTGACTCTGACCACAACTTACTGGTTGCCAAGTTTCAAATCAGGTTGAAGAAAATTATAAAATTCCAAAAACACAGACCTAAATGGGATTTGGAGAAGTTATATGCTCGAAGACAAAGCTTGCAGGAGACCCCAGAAGAGAAACTCAATGCAATTGAAAGTGAAAGGAGAAATGCTGAAGTGCAGTGGAACAACGTAAAAGAATGCATGTTAGATACTATTAGTGAATTGGTTGGTAAAGTTGAGAAGATAGCAAGAAAACCATGGGTTACACAGGAGATGATGAGTAAAATGGAGGAGCAAAGGAAATGGAAGAATGTCAACAATGAAGAAGGCAGGAGGAAATACAGGAGACTGAGGAATGAATTGAAAA
>NW_019731241.1:76767-94457 GCF_002891405.2 Cryptotermes secundus | reverse complement strand
TGATGACCTTGGGGACAGAAGAGGATATTCTCATTTGAAGCACAAAGCTCTAGATCGCATTAAGTGGAGGAACTGTTTTGGAAGAGACTGTGGACCTGTCGTCTGACAGATTACTCATGAATGAATGAATATGTATAATCTTACTTTACAGAAACAACACATAAACAACACCTTTACAGACACCATGGCCCCATATTCAATGCAGTTTCAGAAACATAACCCACATAACAACACTACATTGAATCATCCCCCACCTTCCACCCATCTAGCCCCCCCACCATGTACCCCAACCCTCCTCATCCTTCACATAAATGGAACCTTGGTCACATTCTTCAGTCATTCATCATTACTCCAGTCAGCTACATCAGAAACACACAGTGAATAGTCAACCACTTAAACAACATAACTGAACACTAGAAATAGGGGTCTAAAATATAACATTTAAACCACACCAATGTCACATTTACACAAACATGTATATATTACAAGAGACTTCATATTGCAGCAGTAAATGAAAAAATACAATCACATGGAAACCATGATGTAACAACACCTTCTGTTCACTGTACGAGTATATACATAAAGACAGTAAATTACACTCATGTATGTATGTATGTAACCTTTACCAGTACCTGAAGAATGCCGTCTTCTGGGATGTGGCACCATGTAGTTGTTATGTGACTGATGTTTCGAAGGAATGCATCGCCTCCATCTTCAGGGTAGAAAAATCTGCGGGCGAAGCTGCAGCCACCTGCTTGCTCACAGATTTTTCTACCTTGGAAAAGGAGGTGATACATTCCTTCAAAACGTCGGTCACACAAGATCTACAGGGCGCCAAATCCCAGAAGAGGGCATTCTTCATAGTTACCATCATGAAAACCTCAAATCTTACATTTTCCAGTACCTGTTACATGTATGACAACATCATTTTCACATCCACTCAGAGTCAAATTTATCAAAGTCATCACTGCATAGAACAACTCAAGCAATACTGATTCACAGTGCTATATTGAGTACTACAAAACTGCTCAACACAACAGATTAAACACCACCCATAACACCATAAAATGCAAGTACAAAAATCACAGTCATACCTAACCATAACAGTATTGTCACAATTTAGGGGTGTGTGTGACTATAGATGGGGTATGGATTGGTGACCGGATTTATTGACTCACATCTGACACCAGAAAATCATGAATTTATGTGTGTGTGACTGTAGACAGGGTATGGCTTTTACTACTTGGAAGTACATTTTACTGATCACTGACACACAGACTAGTGTTCTCAATCTATTACAGTCTCCATTAACCATTTCCTAGCAACTGCTTTTAGTGAGGGAGAGTTTCAGCCTCCCGTACTCAGGTCCTCTTATCACAGCTGCACGTGCAGAACTCTTGTCAACTGACAGCTCAACTAAGTGGGTCCCAGGCTGGTGGCCATTGCACACAAACCTAGAGTTCTCTTCATAGGTTGACTTTCAACTGACAATTGAACTTCGTCATTCACTAACTAGCTACTTCATATCACTTCACTCAACTGAACTGTTGACAGCTGACACCTTCAACTCTGGAAATTGATTGACCCTGCTTATAACATTTTGGCACAAACCTCATAGCAAACACTGTTTCCACTGTTAGGTCCAAGAATACCTCGACCATTGTATGCTTATCAGAAACTTAGTTTCAGCCTTGGGTAGTACACAATGGTATTTCAGGCAGAAGTACATGCCGTTAAGGCATGTATTATGGAGAATCTAGATAGGAACTACAGAAATAGGAACATCTACATTCTGTCTGACAGCCAAGCTGCACTTACAGCGCTTGACAAACACCAGATCTACTCAAAATTGGTCTGGGATTGTCACCAAACTCTCATGGAACTGGCCAAACATAACAGGGTACAACTGATATGGGTGCCGGGGCATGAGGGTATTGCTGGAAACGAAATAGCAGACAAATTAGCTAAGATTGGAGCTGAACATCCATTCATAGGACCTGAACCAGCCTCTGGCATCTCTGTAGGAGTCACCAAAAAGGCAATCAGGGACTGGACAAATATGAATCACAATAAATGCTGGGGATCCTTGACTGCACTCAGGCAAGCAAAGGGACTCATATGAGGACCCTCTACTAAACGAGCAAAGGAACTTTTGAAGTTAAACAGGAACCAGCTATGATGGGTGGTAGGACAACTTACAGGACACTGTCACCTCGAAGGACACCTCTTCAAACTGGGACTAAGTAACAGTCCAACTTGTGAGAGGTGTCAAGAAGAAAATGAAACAGCCACACATATCCTATGCGAATGTGAGGCCTTAACTTGTTTAAGATTGCGCCATGTAGGTCAATATTTTATGGATCCAAGTGACTATTTCAATGTCCCCACATACAAGATCCTGCACTTCATTTAAAGTGCAGGATTGTTGAGGGGATAATCAGAAGTGGAGGCACAATAGATCACTGTGGTCGTGATGCAAGGGCCAAGAAGGCCCACCTCTTATGCATTCATTCATTCATTCATTGTATGCTTACCCATTTGCCTCAGGAATCTGTTTACCAAGCAGTTGCCTAGTGATAGCCCATGTATCACTGACATGTCTACCAGCTGTTACCAAGCAGCACATGTTCCGTCTCACAATCATCGCATAGACATATCAAGTACTACAAAACTACTCAACACACTAAACACCACCCATAATGCCATAAAATATAAGTACAGAAATCACAATTGTAGCAATATAAATAATTCACGGCCCTACTTTTACATTATAGATACAATATGAGCAAGAACATCCAGAAGAAAATAGGAAGATATACAAATATGCCTTTCAGTGCCAATCTACTAACTATAAACACACAACTAAAAGCCATTTAGTTGTCCCCCTGAAAGTGGTTAAAACATAACACTGCTACCACCCGTGAAAATTACCTTTTGTAATTATATTTTATATGTATACATTTTGCCGGTCACGGTAGCCGAGCGGTCTAAGGCATGCACTGTCTTCGCTCGCTCGGAAGCTGGGATCGTGGGTTCGAATCCCACTCCGGGCATGAATGTTTGTGTGCGTTTTTCTGTGTTTGTCTACAGGTAGAGGCCTTGCGACGAGCTGATCACTCGCCCAAGGAGTCCTACCGAATGTGTAAGATCTAGTAAACCGAAGTGAAACAGAGTTTCATGGAGGTAGGTCTAGGCCCTAACTGGGGCTGTAGTGCCACAGAAAAAAAAATATACATTTTATAATTTTATGTCTTTTTAGTATACTTTTCATGTATTCACCCCATCAAATAAACCTATAACTTAAAGACAGTGAAAAATGGATTAATGTGGTCATACTACCCAACAATAATGTCATATATTTAATGTTTAATTTATAGACACCTGATGATGGTCAGTTAGACTGTTTGCTGTAATAAACTGACTGACTTATTTCTGCATTTCATTTAGTCATTTATTGTATACTATTCAAGCCCATGTTTGTTTTGTGACAGTACAAAATGCTAGAATAGATATTATACATTCATCAGAAATACTTTTAATTGTGATTTATTCTGAGAAGAAGAGTATTCAGCATGTGCCATTGATGTCTTTGCAAAACTCTTGGTGCCTGACCTGGTTCAGCATTCCCAGTATTGCATTTTGTGTGATATAAATTGCATTAATGCCAAGTTTAAATCCTGCTGCCAGTGCTGTGGTAACAGGGGTTTCAAATCTAGATAATATAGGTTTGTTGTGTTCTTGAATGCATAGTTTTCAGGTGTTTGGAAACAAAGTTCTGAGGAAAGTATCTGGTCTTGAGAGATGATGTGAGTGTAAGTACTCATAATGAGGAACATTATGATATATGTGTTGCACAACTATTATTGCTAGAATGATGAAATTAAGTAGGGTATAATGGTTTGGACAGATGGAAAAACAACAAATGAATAATATTTTTTTGGTAGGAAAGCTATTCAGTTTGGCCATTTGGAAGATTGATGAGGAAATGAGAGGTAAAACAAGCACTAAGTTACCATTCCATAAATACCAAGAAGAGGTGATGCTTCTATTTTAACTTGTCAGTGTGGAGTGCTGTGCATTGCATGCTTTGCACATGCCATCCATCGCTATTGTGTGGACTACTTCTGTTTTGTGTTTCTATCATACAATTAGTATTTGAGCTACATGAGTTTTGTTCGCACATCTTCCAAGATGAAGTCCCATGCTAATATTTATTATGTGTATTGACCAGATTTATCAATTCTGTATTCAGTAAGTTATCTTGGAAATTTGTCAGTTATAATTCAGCTATTAATAGATGTGGCATTGACTATTAAAGATTTATTGATTGTGAAATTGTAGGTGTTATGAATGAATGTTTCTCTAATTCTGAAAACAGTAATATTGATTCAGATAATTAATCTGTTAGTGATGTTTATGTAACAGAAGCAATTGATGGTAGTGAACCTGAAGATATTATTGATTGAGGTGGGGGTGAAGATATGTCAAATTATGTGGTGCAAAGGGAAATGTTTAATGTATATCTGGACTGCAAAATGTAGCCAGAAATATTTGTGAAGTGATCAAGATGTGAAAGTTATTCTTTACAATTGAAATACATAATTGGTACACTGAACAGTGTATGAAATCAAGGGGAATGTTGTTTTCATTCAGATCAAGGCTAAGAGGGTTGATCCATATCATGGTAATCAAAACCTACTTCCAGGTCCAGTTTAAAAAAAAATGCCACTAAAGCACTGCCCATTTTTTAGCTGTCACTTCACTGGACCAGTTTACGTCAGTATGCAGATTTTTACATTTCAGTAATAAACATAGTTCACAACATATCAAGGTGCATAAAAGCTGTTTTCAATGTATTGTATAATAATATACCTCAGACACAAATTTCAGACTTTGTATTTGCCTAAGCAGGATATTTCTGTTGAAGAATCTCTGACTTTTGTGGGAAAGGATGCTGATCATTTTGCCAACAATTGTCAGTAGTTATCATAATTTAGTAAAAAAAAAACATTTATGCTTTGCATGTGCAGTGCTGGGTACTTGTAGTCCTTCATTTTGCAGACAGGGAAAAAGACAAAACACTGAACTCGTCTTTGATCTCAAGGGACACAAATAAAACAATGGCAATTGCCTCGGAACTTGTGGAACTTTACTAGGAAATGGGGTACACAGTCTAAATGGACAGTTTCTTTAAATTTTCATCTTTGGTTCAGAAGTCAGAGGTGTTCATAGACTATGTTGGAATGTTGAGTCTGATTAGAAAGGGTGCTCCTAAGAAACTGAAAGAGAAGTTGGTGAAAGGAGAGCTGATATTTTTGGCATTCTGAATCAATCTCGTGGATTAAGTTGAATAACAGAAGAAATGTCACCATGATATCCATATTTCATACTGATGAGACAAGGGAAGTGACAGCACAAAGGGAACTGGAAAAAGTGAAACTTGTAGCAACCACTTTATGGGGCTGTGGACTGGAAGGACCAGCTCCTCCAGAATTATCTCATAGAGGGAAAGAAAACATATAAATTGAATATGAAGACCAGAATGTTGCCGAAAATGTATGCATTGAATTCTCTATTCACTTGTAGAAGGAATAGAGCTGATGGAGGCTCTTCTAGCAAATCATGGAACTGTAGTTGAGAGGAAGTGGCCTGGAAGACATTCATCTGAGAACACTATGCCATGCTTGATATGAAGACATTTCTTGGAAAAGATTCCACCTACTGAAAAGAAAGCCAGGCCACAAAAGAGATGTACTGTTGTAAACAGACGGAAAGGAAAGAGGCATTGTTTTGGTATCCTGACTATGAAGCAAGACTGCATTGGAGAACGCTTCAGAATATATCGCATGGAACTCAACTTGTAATATACATACTTTCCCAAACTTTTCATAGTAAATTTTTGCATATATACCATTCAGTTTCGTATTGTTACGTGATGGCTGAAAGCCAAACAAGAAGAGGCGGCCTTTGCTAGGCAACGGCAGAGTGAAGACGTTTCCATGGCAGCAGATAGTGATGTAACAATAGAAGATGTGGTGTTTTCGGTTCATGCACCCACAGCAAGGAAGTCATGCTTGAGTTTCATTGTTCGTAGCCTCTACCTGGCAGCGACTAGTGAACAAACAGAAGATTTTGTGTGTGATGTAATTGTAGTCATCTGTAGGGTAAAGTAAGATACAGTTGTCCCTTTGCTTAACAAATTAAGCATGACGCCCTGAAGGCATGGGAAGGAGTGGATGTATAGATCCAAATTTTCTTGACCTCGGCACTAGCTGGAGGTACGTGATAAGCTTCACGCCCTGGCCGCTTTACCCCCAGGGTAAGAGTGCCCAGTGGATAGGAAGTTTGGTGGACTTCAGAGCCAGTCTAGACAACATGGAGAAGAGAGAATCCTTGATCCTACCAGGACTCAAACTCCGACCCCTTGCTTGTCCAGCCTGTGGCCAGTCGCTATTCTCACTGCTCTATCCCAACTCCTGTAGTGATCTTTAAAGTGTGTAAATCAGTGAGACTGTAGTTACAAGTTCTAAGCATTCAGTATATCCCGTTACCAGTCCAAATCCTTTGTCTAGTCACTAACACATGACAGTTTGTATTAGTGTTACTGTTAGTGCTGAGAAATTCTGTGGTGCTTGGACTATAAGACATGAGTCTGGAGTGATGAATTGCATTATTATCAGCCTAGAAACTTTTGGGTTTCAGTTGTATTGTTTATCAAGAGCAAGAGGTATCTTAGTGTTTTGTGCTCTTGAAATTAGAAATGTGTTGTGCCTCGTAACTGAAATTTTGCTTCTCTTCATTTCAATATCTTTTCAACAGAAGCCAAACATTTTATGAAAATGATTCCAAGGTGAACCCAAAAAATAATTCTTAACATTTTTATGGTGCAAGTTCCTTCAAAATCTGTTGAAAAATATTGAAATTGTGACTAGTTTAAAGTCAGCGTTATTTTGCATACGTAAATTTAATTCCTCGGTGGAAACTGCTTCTGCAGCATGTTAGAGCCCGGTGCATAAATCCCACTGGGTTCAAGGGTTAAAATGCATCAGGGCAGCCTGTCATGTAATATGTATGTCCAAACTCTTCTCTGAGTGCTAGTTGTTGGATTAGCAGATGCAGCATTAATACCTCCTCTTAATTTGCATATTGTATGCTGCAGTCAGCATATGCTGGTGACATGAATGCATGTGTTTCCCTCAAACTGTGGTGTACTGTTTCAGACACATCTGTTAGTTTGTTTCTGGGCTGCGCCATAGCTCAAGCGGTTAATCACTGGCTTCCCACTGCGGCGGTCCAAGTTCAATCCTGGGTCTGGTCAGATGGGATTTGAGGTGGTCAGAGTGGCGCTGGGGCGGTTTTTTTCTCTGAGTACTTCAGTTTCCCCTGTCAATCTTCATTCCACAAAATTCTCCATCATCATAATCACCCAGGGCAGGTACAATAGGCCAATCAGTGGCCACTGTGCCGAGTGAACCCAGCCGGACTCCACCCCCTATTAAGCGATTTTTTTAGATTGGTTCTGATCTTGATTCTGATTTTCTTGATGCAGCTCTAACATTTTCATTACAAAAGTTACACAGAAAATGCATATTGGCATATTCCACATTATTAAATCATATTGACCCCGTTTATTGATATCACTGCTTTGCCGTTGGAAATGAATGCAGTATGTGAGCTATGTTATATAACATTATAAAGATTCTACCATGTGGACACACAAAATAGATGAAGACTAAAATACCTTAACTCTTGAACAATGGCAAATCTCAAGGCTGTTTTGTCCACTTTCTGCTCCAATTTATGTTCTCAACAAGCAATTAAAGTCTGGCCATAGAACTTTAAATCAGTCTATATGTGTATTTACAGAATGGGTTTCAATTATACAGATTGGCCCAGATGTCAGTTAACATAAATTATTCTTTTGTATTAATGTGACTACTTACATTTAAACCTGTGAACAGTTGTATGAGTTAGCTACATGTGTTGTTTCTAATTCAGTTTCTCCAGTTCCTTGCAGGTAGCTTCACCAGTAACATTGTGCCTTTTAGTTAGTTTCTTGAGGTGGGGTGAGGCTGAATCCACTTGGTACATCAGCCACTAATTGGCCTATTGTACCAGCCCTGGATGATAGATGATGAGTATGGAGATTTCAGTGGAATGAGAATTGGCAGGTGAAACTGAAATACCCTGAGCAAACTTGCCCCAGTACCATGTTGTCCACCACAAATCCCACATGATTTGACCTGTAATCGAACTCGGGCTGCCACGGTGAGAAGCCAGCAACCAACCACCTGAGCTATGGTGCAACCCTAACATTGTGCCTTAGTTCCTTTTAATTGTCTCCAGTGTTTCATTATTGTTTGTTACTATCAGTTGTAAGTTAACTTAATATTGTGACATGTTGCGCAACGGAGAACCCCCCCCATCAGCAGTGACGCGGCGGGTGAGTCAGCGCTCCCCTCCCCCCCTCTGCATGGTAACGTAACGCGCAACGCGCGGTGACACAACAGGATGACATGGCACCGATTCCTACTGTGACAAAGCACTCATTACGCAAGAGGCAAGCACTGCGGCTATATAAGGGAATTGCACAGCGGCTACGAGTCAGTTGTAACGTAGCAGTCAGCCAGTTCAGTTGTAGTTCCGAGAGAGTTCCAAGCTACCTATGAGTTAGTTAAAGTGTATCAGCAGCGAGTTCTGAGTCAGTTCCGAGTTAGCCAGCAACCAGTCAGTTGTATTCTGGCATTTGCAATGTAGCATTTGTGATACTGCAGATAGCAGTAATTGTGAATCTGTAATTTGGGTGATTGTAAGTGCGAATGTGAAATAAAATTCGCTATATCAAATATGGCGTGAAGTTATTTGTTGCGTTATACACCCAACACGTGACAATTTGGTGTCAGAAGTGGGATGACGAACTTAAACACGCCACACACTAATTATTGTGCATCGAGTACTTTCCTGCAACAAAATGGAGAAACAAGATATGCAAGGAATAATGGAAATGCTGGCAAGAATCGATGCCAGCATGAGATCCAACCAAGCTAAGGCGGAAGCCGACCATAAGGATTTCATAGCAAGATGGGAGGCTGACAGACAGGCCTGGCGAGAAGAGTTGGCTGCAGAGAGAGAAGCCTTCCAAGCAGAGACGAATGCCATCGAAGCCAGGATGGCTGCCATGCGAGCCAAGAGGTTGAAAACCAATATGAATGCCTGGCAGGAAGAGACGACAGCCTGCCAAGATACAGTGGAGACAAATCCAAGCGAAAAACAGGATGTAGTGGGCATGGCACAAGAAGAAGAGGTCCCCGTAGTGATACCGGTCAGAGTGACGATGGCCTGCCAAGAGATGGAGGCACGTCTAGAAGGAGAAAAGCCGGCCTCAATGCACAGGAAACCTGAGGCGGCAGAATTACGAGAGGTACCCATAGAAGACGCCGAAGTAATGCCAGTCGGAGAACCGAAGAAGAAAAGGCGTAGGGACTGAAAGCGACGAATTATGAAGAACCCGACGCGGGAAAATTGCGGACCCCAGAATAAATTGGCCGTCAGCAGGAAGGTGTCCCGCTCTGCAAGAGTGGCATGGCGCCAGAGAAACATCTTCAATAAATCGTGGACCCGAGGAGATCATGTGTCCCGGATAAAGTTGGCTGCCACCTGCAGGAAGATATCCCATCCCGCGGCAGTGGCACGACGTTGGACAAATGCCTAGAAGAAGGAAACTCCCAAGGGAACCTTCAGATACTGGAGAAAGGACTTGGTGCCACGGTCTCATGCCAGCAAGCTGCTGGAAGACCAGGAGGAACAACGACGTCAGCGAGTGCAGACAACGCATCAAGAGCTGTTACGTCGACATAAGGAACCTCCAAAGAAAGAAATGATCAAGGATTGGACCTTGTGGAGGGGACGACCCCCTCCAAAACGTAAAAAGAGACTTCAAGCAGAGGAGGAACCGGATATGTAGAAGAACTGGCCTCCCCAGAGGGAGTGAATGTGCCACGGGAGAAAGCAATGAATGAATGTGATCTTCTGGCGAGCTGAAAGGAAACCGCTCGAGACGAGCTTTGTCTCAAGAGAGTAGTGGATGTAACGGACAAAGAATAGTCACTGCAAGAAGAGTAGCCGAAACAACAGGAGACACTGCAAGCACAGCTACGGGACGGAAAAGGAACGGGGGTGCACCGTTAGGCTATTCGGGACGAACAGCCTTAAGGAGGGAGCAGTGTGACATGTTGCGCAACGGAGAACCCCCCCCACCAGCAGTGACGCGGCGGGTGAGTCAGCGCTCCCCTCCCCCCCTCCGCACGGTAAGGTAACGCGCAACGCGCGGTGACGCAACAGGATGACGTGGCACCGATTCCTACTGTGACAAGGCACTCATTATGCAACAGGCAAGCACAGCGGCTATATAAGGGAATTGCATAGCAGCTACGAGTCAGTTGTAACGTAACAGTCGGCCAGTTCAGTTGTAGTTCCGAGAGAGTTCCGAGCTACCTATGAGTTAGTTAAAATGTATCAGCAGCGAGTTCTGAGTCAGTTCCGAGTTAGCCAGCAACCAGTCAGTTGTATTCTGGCATTTGCAATGTAGCATTTGTGATACTGCAGATAGCAGTAATTGTGAATCTGTAATTTGGGTGATTGTAAGTGCGAATGTGAAATAAAATTCGCTATATCAAATATGGCGTGAAGTTATTTGTCGCGTTATACACCCAACACGTGACAATATCAATAAATTTTTCTTTTACAAAATAGGTGGAAACATGATAAAAAGTATGCTACAATTATTGAAATGTTTCTTAATGAATTGTAAATCAAGAAATATTTTCAAAACAGCTGAGATTTAAATCACGTACAAGTCCTTAATGAGAAGGCCTCTGAAGGCCAAAACACGGTAATGCCACTCAATTTGTAGAATTGTATCACATTGTTTTGAGTTGTGCAGTAAACATGGAGGATCTCATTTCAAGCAATTTTTGTAAATTCAGTGAGTAATAAAGAACTTTCTCATATATTTCAGTGTACATTTTCTAACCACTTAACTGTCTTTTGGGCCATCCTGTATGTTTGTTGGACCTCGTGTGTAATTATAATACTGATTGACTATTGTAATCCTTTGGTAATTTTATGCTACGAAATGAAATGGAGAGTTTACACATAAATTTAAAACAAAAGGAAGAAGAAGTGAACTTCACTTAATCATCTGGGATTTTGTGTGTGATGAAGCACTGAAAATTATTAACAGAAGAAGTACACAATTTTCCACTTTAAAAACTCACAGTATTTCTAGTGATTTAAGATATCTCAAATATAGCATTTCTCTTTTCAGGCAGTCTTGTTAAAATGTTGGATGGTGCAGGAGGAGAATTGGATGGTCCACCACCTATCCGAAGAGCCAGCACAGTTGATATTAATGCAGGAGACAACAGGCACTCACCCAGCCCCTCTCCTCCTCATCCTCATACACATGCTCATCCACCGCCTCATACACATGCTCAGTTACGCAGCAGACTTACTCGAAGAGCAAGTTTAGATGACCTAGAACAAGAATCATGTCAACTCACACCAAGGATTGAAGGACGTATAGTCATCCTTACAGATGAGGTAAGAAATAGAGATACTGGGTTTTTGGACTTTGTCCATCGTCCGGATTCTAAATAAATAAGAAAAACACGATGTTATGGGAATTGGTGGATCTGTTTCCGTCCTCAGGCGAGGAAAGACACCTACTCTGTTGGGTCCCTTAGAAAGAGATGGCCTTAATCACTGGACCAAGGTAAGATATGCTCGAGTATGAGGCTTTTCTTCCCAGAAATGCTGTTAGAATATTCTAAGAGCAATGATATCTTTACTTTGCTATAGCATGAGTGCAAAGTGATGTTCTCAAGCATTTTATTCTGCATGGGTGAGTACCAGGTTATCTTGAAATAGGCCATGACCTTCCTCATCCTTTTCAGTTCACCACACATGACTCCTTCATGTCTTTCAGTGCTAAATGATATCAGAAGCTGATACATTATCACTACGTAGCCTATGTAATAACCTAAAATAATGGGTTTACTGTTTTTATTATCACAAATTGTGTAGTTCATTATTATAATGTTCTCTGCATTAATTATGAAATTCTCTTTGTGTCATACAAGGTCTTCCACAGGGAGTGAGTATTTTAGAATTCTCTCTGTACAAGGGAAGTTTCATGCATACAAGCCACCTGTAAATGTGTGGTGTTTTGGTTGTCATGGTGAACTGGCCTGTGAATCAAAGTGCATTTGTTGAACTTTTTCAGCACAGTCTGTTGTGTATACTAAGGTTCCCCTAACTGAGGGTTTATGAACTGAACTTGAATCATTAGGGCCTACTGATATTTCACAAACTCCTATAATAATCAATTGAAATTGCCAGTTAAGATCCTTGTTAAGTGTGCATGTAGAAAATATACATGGTCTGAGTACAGATAGAGTTTTCTTTAATATTCTGTTGTGAAGATATAGCAGGTTTCTGGGTCTGTACAGGTACTGTTTGAGTCACATGGAGAATATGATTTCAAATTTTAGGTCTTTTCATATTCATATTCATATTTATTTCAAGTTCAGTTGATCCATACATGAGTTGAAAGTACAAACTGTTGGATATAGAACGTGTCACAAAGTAAATACTAGTCTAAGTTCCCAATCATTGGAACAGAGTCAAAATACCCGATAAGAACGATATATGATACAGTACACACATTATTAAAATTTCATTTAAATACAATAAGATAAAACCATAAATTAAAAGTACCAGTAACATATGTATTCAACAATGACTTTAACATGAAGTATAAAAAAAACAAAAAACTAATTACCCTGAGGAAAGTGTCACAACCATCACTTAAAAGCTACAGTATACCAAAGAAACAACCTATGACCACACTTCACATCCAACAAATTGGTTATACCAACCACTGGTCTATACAATACATTCCCAGAATCATGATGCATAACAATAGTACTGTAAACCGTCCTACATGTACCAGCCCCACCAATCAGCCCACAATGCATACAACAAAATGTAATAAGACATCCCACTTCCTAGTATGCCTTCTATACAGGACTTCAATATGCAAAGGGGTGAAAATCACCCCATTCACCCATCAAATAACTCCCGTAGTGAGTAATAGGATTTCTCCAAAAGATATCTCTTTAAAGCTAATTTAAACTGTTTCTTCTTGTTTACTAGATCCTTTAATGAGGATGGAAGCAGATTGTAAGTCTTAATGCCCATATAATAAACCCCTTTTTGATAGCTGGATAACCTTGCTTGTGGCAACTTCAAATTGTTTTTACTTCTAATGTTTATACTATGTAGATCAGTGTTGGTTTTAAATAACTCAATGTTATCTATTACAAAAATTAATAACGAGAATATGAGTTGAGAATAAAACGGTAAAATGTTCAAATCCTTAAATAAATTTCTACAAGAGTCTCTTTTCTTAGAATTAGTAATAATTCTAATTACCCTTTTTTGAAGCCTAAATATATCACCACTATGAGAAGAGGTTCCCCAAAAGATTATTCCATAAGTCATAATGCTATGAAAATACGCGAAATAAATCCTCTTTAGTGATTCGGGTGATACAAAGGGTTTAAGTGTCATAATTGCATATGTTGCTTTACATAATTTAACCTTGAGATCCTGAATATGTTTTTTCCAGGATAGGACACTATCGATAGTAATACCCAAAAATTTAGTCTCCATACAATTGACAATATATTTATTATTATAACTGATGTTTATCGGAATTTCTGGAGTATTAGTCGTTTTGAATTGTATATATTGGGTTTTATCAAAATTCAATACTAGAAGATTGGTACTGAACCACTTATTTATTTGATCAAATACTAAGATAAGGTCTTCTTTGAAATTTATAGAATTAGGGTTGTTGACAATAATACTTGTATCATCAGCGAAGAGAATTGGATAAGAGGACATATTTACCACATAAGGAAGATCATTAATATATAACAAAAAAAGCAGCGGTCCAAGAATTGACCCCTGCGGAACACCGTGTTTGATCTTACCCCACTCTGAGGTCCTCTTAACTTTTACAGAGTTCTCTTCAATAAGGACTCTTTGATATCTGTCTTTAAGATATGATTTCATTAACAAGTTAGCACTTCCAGTAATCCCATAAAATTCTAATTTCTTCAATAATATATCGTGATTAACACTGTCGAATGCCTTTTCTAAATCACAGAATATACCTCCCACCACAGACTTGCTGTTCCATGCTTGTAGAATGTACTTTAATAAAGTAAATATGGCTTTCTGAGTGGAGGAATTACTTCTAAACCCAAATTGATCTGTAGATAATATATTATTATTAACGACATGTTCTAATAATCTTGCTAGTATAACTTTCTCAAATATTTTTGAGAAGGATGTCAATAGTGAAATTGGTCTATAGTTCTTAATATCTTTTTTATCACCCTTCTTATAAATTGGTTTTATTATGGAATATTTCAATCGAGATGGAAATTTACCTGATAATAAATTTACCTCTTTGACAAAAGAGTTAGGGAACCAATGATATAGACGGTGATACTCAAAAGTAGGATATGAGTTTAAAGAGAGTAAATGATCTTCTTTTTTTATTCATGGAACTGCAGGATTGTTTGTGGTGCTTGTTCACCTCACACACCAGAAAACATCGAAAGGATGAGGAATGCAGTACAAAGTTGTCAGCCCTCCTGTTCAGCTGTGTGACATTTGAATTTTACACAAATATTACATTACATGGCATTGCTTTCCGTGGATCCAAAGTTAGCCAAAATGACTGTAGGATGTGGAATATGTCATGTGAATACAAAACATATGTACAGTCCCAGTGGAGTTGTCACAAGAGAAACCAAGAATATACAGTGACTACACACAAGGCTATTTAAAGATACATAAGTTATTTTCTAGACAATAGGTATTCATCAACAGAGTAGAATGAATGTGTATTTAAGTATCGTTTCAGTGCTATTTTAAATCATGCCTTTTCATTCGTAAGACCTTTGAGATCAGATGGCAGGTTATTAAAAATGTTGAATCCAGCATAATATGCGCTTTTCTGAAAGCATGAGAGGTTAGCAATTGGTTTATGAAGACAGTGTTTGTGTTTTATGTTAACACTGTGTACATCCTCGTTCATCTGAAAATGTTCGTTATTTGTAATGAAGTTTATTAATGAATATATACAAGGTGGTTCAAATATGACTGGGACTGATTTGTGTGTAAACAAGCCGCACTGCGCAGTAGCGTGCGACCTTGAGAGAGTGAAGCCACAACCTCCACCTTCCCTCCTGTTTGGGTTAGAACCTGTTCAGTCCTCTCTGGGAGTTGCTAGAGTGATGAGCGAACAGAAAGTACCGTGGAGTGTGGAACAATGCATTGTGATCAAATTCATCATTGGAGAAAACATCCCATCCACTGAAATTCACCACAGACTCCAGCAACAGTATGGGGAAGAGTGTCTCTCACGGACCCATGTGTTTGAGTGGTGTAAGTGCTCCAGAGAGGGCAGAGCATGTGGAGAATGAACCTCATGATTGTTGGCCACGAACATCCATCGTTGAGCCAAACATTGATCATGCAGACGTGCTTATTCGTGAGAATAGGCCCATCACTATCAAGGAACTTGGAGCAATGCTGTCCATCAGTGTTAGTAGTGTAGAAGACATTGTGTAATACCGCCAGCACTGTCGCAAGGTGAATGCACGGTGGGTACCACGCACTTTGACAGACATGAACAAAATGGTGCACATGCAAGCTGCCAATCGTCTCCTACAGCAGTTTGAAGATGAAAGTGATGCATTTTGGAAGTCTATAGTGACCACCAATGAAACATGGGTGCACTACTTCGTTCCCGAGTCCCAGCAGCCGTCTCACGAGTGGCAGCATACCTGTTCTCCCAAACCCAGGAGAGCGAGGAGGAGCTGTTCGGCAGGAAAAGTGATGGCAACGTTCTTCTGGGACTGGCAGGGGGTTATCCATGTAGACTTTCTCACAGATGCCAGAACAGTTGATACAGCTTATTACTCAGACCTCCTGGCAACAGACATGAAGGAAAAGATCCAATCCAAGCAGAAGTCAGGTGGAAAGCGGGTAACCTTCCTTCAAGACAATGCATGCCCCCATATGGCCAAAACAACATTGGAAACCCTCCGGAAATTGAAATGGAACCTTCTGACACATCCGCAGTACAGTCCTGATTTGGCCCCAAGTGATTTCTACATGTTTGGAAGGCTCAAATCACACTTGCAAGGCATGCAGTTTGTGGATGACGATGCCATCATCCAGACTGTTGTGGAGTGGATATGCCGCCAACCACAAGCCTGTTTTGAAAAGAGCATCAGGATGCTTCCAGAACATTGGAAAAAAATGTGTTGACTCCAGAGGGGAGTACGTTGAAGATTGACATGTGCAAGTAAGTGTTTGGCAATTATGGTTTAAAAAAATCAGTCCTGGTCATATTTGAACAACCTCGTATTTTTCACAAGGAAAAGTTAAGATCTGTAGTCTCTTAAATAGATCTTTACAAGAATTATGGGATTTGACATCCATCATGTTTCTAACAATTTTCTTTTGCCTTGTAAATACCTTTTTATTGTCAGATGAATTACCCCACTGAATTATTCCATACTTCATTAAAGAGTGAAAGTAAGCAAAATAGATTGATTTGAGAGTGTCAATATTACTAATATGTAACATGAATCTAACTGCATAACATGCTCTACTTAACTTTGGAATCAACAGATCAATATGGTTTTTCCAGATTAAATGATTATGAATTTGCAAACCAAGGAATTTTGTGTTTATTCCCTATTCTATGTATTTATCATCATATCCTATGTTAAATGGATATTGTGGTGAATTTATTGTTATAAATTTTATTACATTTGTTTTTTCTAGGTTCAGGGACAGCTTGTTTGCAGAAAACCATTCACTCATTTGCGAAAGAACCTTGCTTGATAACATGAAGAAATCATTGAAATTTTTACCAAAACTTATAACACTAGAGTCATCTGCAAATATTATAGGAATTGATGAGATCCTTAGTGTAGGAGGGAGGTCGTTTATATAAATTATGAAATTTGCTATTATTAAAATTATAATTTGAGTTAGCATCCATATAAAATTCTGATTACCAACTTATGAAGGGTCATGATAAAATGGCATGTCTAAATTTATGTTTTTAAAAGTTTTGTGTAATATTGCTGCTGTTTTATATTTGTTAATAGTGACTGATGAGGTCCATTTTCACCTCAACAGATGTGTTATCAAACAGAATTTTCAGTACTGGCCAAAGTGCAGCTGCATAAACAACAGTTGGAATTCTTTCATGCATTGGCATATCAAATTTGAGCCAAAAATTCTTCCATATGCATAATAGACTGAATTGAAGAATGTTTTGACAGCAGCCACACATTGAGTCATGTATCTGTTTGCTGTGATAGCTGAAACCATATACATGTAGAACTTCCCCCGTTATGGCACTGCATTCCAAAACACCCAACCCCAATGGCAAACCCTGTACTTCTTATTAGAAGTGTCATTCGTCTTGATCCAGGAGGGTACAAGAATATTGTGACATGTTGACCCCTACCTCCCCAGCGGTACGTGGCGGTAACGTAACGCTCGCGTTACTACGGTAATAGGCGAGTTCCCGC
>NW_019731241.1:68835-76706 GCF_002891405.2 Cryptotermes secundus | reverse complement strand
GTTACGGTAGTCACAGCGGTTACTGCCGCTAGCGTTACATAGCAACACAGCGCCAGGCAACAAGGGTGCCTATTACGTGGCCGTATTGTCCGATCGAGGTTACATAAGGAGCAGCGAAGGCTATTCACAGTTCAGTTGTACCGAGTCAGCCGAGTGAGTCCTCGAGATCCGCCGAGTTATTTCCGAGTTAGCCAGCAACTAGTCAGTAGTATTGTGGCATTTTTCAGTGTACTACTTGTGATACTGCAGATAGCAGTAATCGTCAGATTGTAATTTGGGTGATTGTGAGAGCGGATGTGAAATAAAATTCGCTACATCAAATACATCGTGAAGTTATTTGTCGCGATATACGCCCGATACGCGACAACTGGTGTCAGAAGTGGGANGGAAGCCGATAGAAAGATCGAGAGGGAAGAGAGGAGGAAAGACCATAAGGATTTCCTAGCCAGAATGGACGCCGACTCGAAAGCCTGGCGGGAGGAAATGGCCGCCTGGCGTGAAAAGACTTCCGCGGAGACGAGAGCAACCCCAGCAGCGGCGGCCCAACAAGAAGAGGTCCCCATAGTGATACCGGTCGGAGCGACGATGGCCTGCCTAGTAATGGAGGCATGCCAAGTAGAAGATCTGGCCTCAGTGAACAGGAAACCTGAGCCGGTGGGCTTACGAGAGGTACCCATACAAGGCGCCGAAGTAATGCCGGCTGGAGAACCGAAGAAGAAAAGGCATAGGGACTGAAAGAAGCGGAATATGAAGAATTCGACGCGGGAAGAGAGTGGACCCCAGAATAAGTTGGCTGCCCCCTGCAGGAAGACATCCCGTCGCACGACAGTGGCACGACATTGGAGAAATGACTTCAAGAAGGAAACTCCCCAGGGAAACTTCGGATGCCGGAGAGAGAACTTGGCGCCACGGTCTCGTGCCAGCAAGCGGCTGGAAGACCAGGAGGAACGACGAAGCCGGCAAGGACGNACCCCCTCCCTACCCAGCAGCAACGTGGCAACTCAGGCCACAGGTGCGTGGCCGTAACGAAGCGCTCCCTCCCGCCCCTCCGCGGTGACGTAACGCGCAACGCTAACGTACCCGTAATCAACTTCCTACTGTGACGTGGCACTCATTACGCAACAGGCACCACCGCGGATATATAAGGAACTGCACAGCAGCTAGGAGTCGAGTTATAAGGGAACAGTCGCCGAGTCGAGTTCTACTGTAGCAGCCGAGGAGAGTTATAAAGCGAGCAAGCCTACGAGCTAGTGTGTTATCAACAATTTTCCAGTCAGCCGACTACAAGTTGGAGTATAGCAGCCGTCGCGGAAAGAAGATCCGGACGTGTGTGTAATTGTGTAATTGGGAGTGTGTGATACAGTGATACACAGCTTCCCTACTGCATACGTGTAGATTACTGAAGACAGAGTCAACTGTTTTGCGCATAGGGTTATAAATCGTGAAACCCCGCAACAGTGTTAACAGATTAATGCGATTAGGGTTATAAAGTGTGAAACCCCGCAACTGTGTGATAATTAATTGTAGCTGTTGTTTGTAGATTGTTCAATAAACCAATTAACGATCTCTATGGCACGTGGATGGCACAACAGGAAGTAGGGGTCACGTGAACTCTACGTTTCTGCGAGTGACGTCACATACCCCCACTCCTTCCATCAGTATGCAACGCTCGGTAAATGCCCCTCACCACTAGGCTGTGACGTCACGCAACAGGAGAGGCCATGCAGGGACTGTTGCTAGGCAGTCGATAAACACAGTGTCATGGACCAGTGGTAGATATCATGTAACTGTTTTCTGTGGTCATTGCAGAAGCTACATAATGAGGAGTATTTGTCAGAGAGAGAGAGTTACTAGTATTGAGTATGAGTATTCAGTATCCAGTATAAGTTGAAGTATTGAGACAGTCCCCATTGAAGAGAGTGGGAGCCCAGCATTCACTGAGAGGTAGTTGAACAGCAATTGAGATACTGGATTGTATAAGACTAAGACTGTATAAGTGTAAAAGTGAAGAAGGGTAAATATTCGCTACATCCCTGAATGGTGTGAAGTTAATTGTCACGTGACGTACCCAACACGCGACAACTGGTGTTGTCAGAAGTGAGATACAAACTTAAACACGAAGCCCACAAAAGAAATGGATATACAGCAGTTGTTGGAACTACTGATGGCCAAGATAGACGCAAATACAAAGGCCATGGAAGAAAATGCAAGCCATTTAAGCCGAAACGAGAGCAACCACAGCAAAGAAGGCCGCCATACAAAAAGGGATGGACACCAACCACAAGGAGATGGTGGCCGAACCCAAACCAGAAATAGGCAGAAAGATGATGGCCTGCCGGGAAACGATGGAGGCGTGTCTAGAAGAGGAAAAGCCGACCTCAGTGGACAGGAAACCTGAGGCAGCAGAACAACGAGAGGTCCCTGTAGAAGACACCACAGTGATGCTGGTCAGAGAACCGAAGAAGATGAAACAGCGTAAGGACCAGAAACAGGCCGCGGAACACTGCCGCCAGAAACCAAAGAATTTGACACGGGAAAAGTGTGGATCCCAGGAAAGACTGGCCATCACCCACAAAGGGACAAGCCACCATTCAAAAGTGACATAGCAGACAAAGGAGACCAGCAGAAAGATGTCCAGTTGCCCAAGAATTGCCTGGAGCAAGAGAAGCATTGGTAGGAGAAACTATACCAGGACCAAGTATGGGGAAAGAATCTGAAGACTCAGAGAAAGAGTGCGGCACGGCATGTCCTCAGGTTGCGGATGGAGGAGACATCCTCCAGGTTTGGAAGGAAGCTGCAAATATATTGAATAAGCACTGGTGAACAGCCGACAAGGGGGGGGGGTCCTCCAGCTTGGTGGTTGGGTGTTGGGCTAACAACTCCTCACCTTAAAAAGAATCTTGTTATGAAAGTTTTCAAGAAGCCTCGGACTTGGATGGATCCTCTGGAAAATCGATCTAAGCTAAATAAAACGGATATGAGATTTGGTACATGGAATGTTTGAAGTATGCATAGGGCAGGTTCGCTCAGGGCAGTGGTGGAAGAAATCTTAAAATATAAGTTAGATTTAGAAGGGGTACAGCAGGTCAGATGGAGCGGAGGTGGCATTGCACCAGCAAGGGAATATACATTTTCCTGTGGAAAGGGGAATGAAAATCATGAATTGGGTACAGGTATTTTTGTACGTAAGAGAATCATATCAGCAGTTAAGAAGGTGGAGTTCGTTAGTGATAGGAAGTCATATGTAATACTGAAAGGTCGCTGGTGTGATATCATCGTTATGAATGTTCAAACCGCAACAGAAGATAAAATTGATTACATAAAGGACAGGTTCTATGAAGAACTGGAATATGTATTTGATAAATTCCCGAAGTACCCTATGAAGATTTTGCTAGGAGAATTCAATGCCAAAGTAGGGAGGGAAGACATTTTCTAACCAACAACTGGGAATGAGAGTTTGCATGAAATTAGTAATGCTAATGGAGTTAGAGTAGTAAACTTTGCCACGTCAAAATATCTTACTGTCAAAAGTACATTGTTCCTGCATCATAACATCCATAAATTTACTTGGGCATCTCCTGATGGGAAGATACGCAATCAAATAGACCATATTTTGATACTGACCACTGCCTGGTGGTGGCAAGGGTTAGGGAAAGACTGGCAGTGATCACAGAAACAACTCACAAGAGTTCATAAGGAAAGGTTCAACCTCAAGAAATTAAATGAGGTAGAAGGTAAAGAGCAATATCATGTTGAAATCTCAAATAGGTTTGCGGCCTTGGAAAACTTAGACACTGAGGTGGATGTTAATAAAGTGCATAAGCTATGGTTCAATGAAGGATGCTCAAAATTATTAGATCAAAGAGAGCAGACCAAATTGCAATGGTTACAGGATCCAAGAGAGTCAAATGGGGATAATCTGAACAATATAAGACGTGAAACCAGCAGGCACTTCAGGAACAAAAAGAGGGAATATCTGAAAGACAAAATTGATGAGCTTGCAATGAACAGTAAGAACAAGAACATTAGAAACCTGTATAGAGGAATAAATGACATTAAGAGGGGTTACCAGCCTAGCAGTAACTTAGTGAAGGATGAGAATGGTGATCTGCTTGCAGATTCCCACATATTGAATAGTTGGAAGAACTACGTCTCTCAGTTATTGAATGTACATAGGGTCAGTGAAGTTAGGCAGATAGATATGCATACAGCTGAGTCATTAATACTTGATCCTAGTCCTTTTGAAGTTGAAATTGATATTGCAAAATTGAAAAGGTATAATTCGCCAGGTAGTGATCAAATTCTGGCAGAACTTGTTCAAGCAGGAAGTGAAATATTGCGTTCTAAGATCCTTAAGCTAATTACTTCTATTTGACATAAGGAAAAATTGCCCAATCAAGGGAAGGAGTCTATTACTGTACCAGTTTATGAGAAGGGTGATAAAACTGACTGTAGTAATTATCAGGGTATATCACTGCTATCAACTTCATACAAAATTTTATCCAATATTCTTCTCTCAAGGTTAAGTCCATATAAAGATGAAATTTTTGGGGATCGTCATTGTGGGTTTTGATGTAATAGATCAACTACAATTCAGATCTTTTGCATTCATCAGATATTGGAGAAGAAATGGGAGTACAGAGAGGCAGGACATCAGCTATTCATAGACTTCAGGAAAGCCTATGATTCAGTTAAGAGGGAAGTATTGTACAATGTGCTGATAGAGTTGGGATACCCATGAAACTAGTTAGGCTGATTAAAATGTGTTTAAATGAAACATATAGTAAAATCCGTGTAGTTAAGCATTTATCTCATAAATTTCCTATCCAGAATGGTCTAAAACAAGGAGATGCTTTATTGCCACTCCTTTTCAACTTTGCTTTAGAATATGCCATAAGGAATGTCCAGGAAAACCAGGTGGGACTGAAATTAAATGGGACACATCAGCTGTTCATCTGTGCTGATGATGTGAATGTACTGGGTGATAATATAGATATCATAAAGAAAAACACAAACTTTAATTGATGCAAGTAAAGAAGTTGGTCTAGAAGTAAACGCAGAAAACTAAGTATATGTTGCTGTCTCATCACCAAAACACAGGGCAAAATCTTGACATAAAGATAGGAGACAGATGTTTTGAAAATGTGGCACAGTTCAGATATTTGGGAATGATTTACAACAAATGAAAACCTGATTCAGGAGGAAATTAAGAGGAGATTGAACTCGGGTATTGCTTGCTACCATTCAGCCCAGAACTTTTTGTCTTCTCATCTGCTGTCTAAAAACATAAAAATTGGAATATACAAAACTGTAATCTTGCCTGTGGTTCTGTATGGTTGTGAAACTTGGTCTGTGTCCTTAAGGGAGGAACATAGATTGAGAGTGTTTGAGAACAGGGTGTTGAGAATATTTGGACTGAAGAGAGGTGAAGTGACAGGAGGTTGGAGAAAACTGCATAATGAGCAGCTTTATAACTTGTACTCTTCTCCAAGTATAATTAGAATAATCAAGTCAAGGAAGATGAGGTGGGCAGGTCATGTAGGATGAATGGGAGGCAAGAGGAATGCATATAGGATATTGGTGGGAAAGCCAGAAGGAAAGAGACCACTGGGAAGACCAAGGCATAGGTGGGTGGACAATATTAAAATAGATCTTAGAGAGATATGATGCGATGGGATGAATTGGATTGATCTGGCACAGGATAGGGACCAGTGGAGTGCTCTAATGAACACAGTAATGAACCTTTGGGTTCCATAAATGCTGGAAAGTTCTTGAGGAACTGCAAGATAGGTCGCTTCTGAAGAAGGGCTGAGTTCCATGAGGAAGTAAGTAAACTGCCACATTTTTATTTGAGAATGGTCAGACAATGCCTTAAATATAATTTTGAACTTTGAAAATTTTGCAAACATTATCCATTGATCCTTGGCCGCGCCATAGCTCAAGAGGTTAGTCGCTGGCTTCCCATCACGGCAGCTCGGGTATGGTGAAGTGGGATTTGTGGTGAACGAAGTGGCGCTGGGGCAGGTTTTCTCCAAGTAATTCGGTTTCCCCTGCAAATCTTCATTCCACCAATTGCTTCACAATCACCCTCACCTATCATCTGGGTCTGGTACAATAGGCCAGAAGTGGCTGCAGTACAAGGGACTTAGTCCGACCCCACTAGCAATAATAATAAATAAAATTATAAACCCATTGATCCTTGGGAATTTTATTCTCCACATAGTCCAGACTGGTTCTGGGGGCCAGCCAGCCTTCTATACAATGAGGACTGGGGTCACTTTCCCTGGGGGGGGGGGTGATGTGGCTGGGGCCTGAAGCTGACCACTAACCTCCCACTAGTGCCGAGGTCAAGAAAATGTGGATCTATACATCCATTCCCCCATAAGCCTTCATGCCGTAGTGTTTAATTAGTTAAGCACAGGAACAGCTTTCCTACCAGTGCATCACAGATCAGATTCTTTCCTTATGGAGCAGTCTGCAAAGTTCTCCAGTAAATTAAATTTATTCTTTTACAGTTCTTTTCATAAAAGAAATGATCATATCACAATTTAAATTTTATTAAATTGTATAAAGATATTTTTAATCCAGTGTACTTTTTACTCTTAAAACTGTGAAAAGGATAAGTATGAATCTTTTGTATTCTGCTCGTCAGTCACTGACTGGAAAATTTCCCAGATACCATGTTCAAACATGCTTATTTATGGTTGTAGTGAATCTTTTCATTAAACATGGCTGTGACACATTTTAATATAAAATATTTCAATTCAATTCAATTTTATTTCATCCATGGATCATTATACATGATATGGGACAAGTCAAAGATTAATATTAATACTAATACTAAATAATAATAAGTATATAATAATACAGAAATAATATGACAATATAATAATACATGATAATAATAATAATATAGCAATACAGAGATAATAATATGACAATATAATATTGATTGATTGATTGATCCACCTCGTCACTGCAGATCACTGTACATGATACATGACAAGTCAAGCCAATTCTGAACATTAACAATCCGATACATAAGCAGATTAAAATTACAATAGTTACAATTCCACTGCTGATTACAATCTAGAACCGGCTAGATACTCCCACTTGTGGAGAATTTGATGGAATGAACATTGGCAGGGGAAACCGAAGTACTCGGAGGAAACCTGCCCCAGCGCCATTTTGTCCATCACAAATCCCACTTGCTCAGATCACAGTGGTGGGAAGCCAGCGACTAATCGCTTAAGCTATGGCGTATAAAAGAACCGTATTTTCACCCAGGAGTACTCGTGTTCTCTGATGGATCCAAATATGAAAGTTGTTATAATATCTGTACTCCAGACTATTTTTTATGACAAACATGAAAAATCTGTGAATACCTGTCACATTCGGTTATGACGTATGGCCTGATATTCTGGGGAAACTCATCGCATGCCGAAAGGGTTTTCAAATTGCAAAAGAGAGCCATAAGATTGATCAAAGGCTGTGATCTTAAGAGTCATGTAGAGAACATTTTAGGGATATGAACATACTGCCCCTAAGATCACAGTACATATGTTTGTAATAAATAATAAAGAAATATTTAATATAAATAAGGATTGCTATGGAAAAGATACTAGACAAAATATGAATATACATATGTACCAGGTCAATTTGGCGAAATATTGGAATGGGGTTTATCACATGGCTGCAAGGATTTATAATGGACTTCCAAATACAATCAAAATAATCTCAAATAATGCAAATAAGTTTAAAGCCAGTTTAAAAGAGTTTTTATTTGTAAACTCCTTTTATACATTGGAGGAATATTTTAATAGATGACAATGGCAACATTATGCAAAGGGTAATTTATATATTTAACTTTT
>NW_019731241.1:14975-65464 GCF_002891405.2 Cryptotermes secundus | reverse complement strand
AATATGAATATGAATATGAATATGCAAAGGGTAATTTATATATTTAACTTTTTAATTTGATTTATATTACAAACATATTGACAACTGCTTGATTTATAAGCAAGATGCGTTTATACTACTGGACGATTTCTATATCTGTTGGTTGTGTAACTGTGTAAGGATTTTATGGAAAGAATGATGTGAAACTGACCAAGTAACTTCATTTTATCTGTAATAATACTTCTTATCTGATTATTATCCATATTACTTATCACCATTACTTTATATTGTATATTTATTACTGTGATACTGTGTAAACTTTCCAAATTGTTTTATATTGCAAACATATTGACAACTGCTTGATTTATAAGCAAGATGAGTTCATACTACTTGACGATTTCTGTATCTGTTCGGTTGTTTAAACCATGTAAGGATTTTATGGAATGTGAATAAATGAATGAGTGAATGAATTCCATGTGGGCACCAGCCCTCTACCAGACTGAAATTTTCTTCATGACCAATTTTTGACAGCACTTAGTTGCTTTGTGCTGTCCATTTTAGTGAAAAGTGAATTTGGCTGCTGAAACTTTGAATTTCTGGGTCCAATATAAATGTTCTAGGTGACATTTGTCATTTTAAATTTATTTTTCATTGATGCCCTTCAAATGTAACTTTTATTATTCTGTGTAACAAGAAGGTTGATTACTCGCACAGAAATGAGCAGTCAGAGGTGAAGTAGCTGGAGAAAATTTTAGAAGAAAGCAAGTATGGATCATTACTAAATCAAATTGCCATATTTGCAGTCATATAAAGAATAAAATAATTAACATATGATGAAGTCTGATGACTGGTTGTACATATTAGCACTCTCATCTTTTTTGTAGAAACGCTGTGAACTTCTGTTGGAACGGCAGAGGATTGAAGAAGACTCTGTGATTCCAGAAGTAGAGGATGAGTGTTCACCACATGGTAGCATTGATAGGGTTGAAATAAATTAAACCTCTTGCACCATGCACATAAATTTCACTTTTTTGCTTCTCTCAAGTGTAGCCCAGTTATAATAAATCTCACTTGATTGTGTTGTCTACAAGCTGGATTCAGTTGGTTGGTATACTTTTTCGTTTCAGTATTATAATGTTAACATATTATACCACTTGCGCAACGTTTTAATTTTTTATACATAATGGTAGAAGCGAATCACTGCTTAGATCAGAATTTGCCATATTTACAAGAACTATGTGAATAATATCTATTGTCAAATAATTTTATTCAGTGGCATTTCATATGCATGACAGTAACCAGCTTCCCCGAGCCCGAATCTGCTTAGATGTCATGCTCCTATCAAAGTATGTTAGCATCAAGAGC
This sequence comes from Cryptotermes secundus, assembly GCF_002891405.2. NCBI lineage: Eukaryota > Metazoa > Arthropoda > Insecta > Blattodea > Kalotermitidae > Cryptotermes > Cryptotermes secundus. The sequence goes on along the minus strand of NW_019731241.1, from coordinate 64,120 downwards.
GAATTACTGTTAAGTATTATTATGATACTTGGTTGTATAAGGTTATGACAGGCTGTTTGCAGAGTGACAGGGTTCCCAGTTGTTTTCATTTTACATGCGATTAAGGAAGTACTGAGGAGTCATGAATTTAGTATACACATAAGTACACCTGAAGTAATATTATCACTTTTTGTACTTATCTCTTATTTATGGCACATAATAGCAGAAAACTACAGTTGTAAATACAAACTTTAATGAAGAAATATTGTCAAGCTGTCTAGAAGAATATGTTGAAACATGGTCTGCAGTGTTAAACAGTGAAAGTGCAATGTTGTAACATTATTTATGGGGTTTTCTTCCATCTGTTATACATAAATTTGTACTGCATAGAAAATATCGGCTTTCTATTTGTAGTCAGATTTATGAAGTGCTCCCCTCTGAGTTATTTCTTACATACACTGGAGTCTCATCTTAACTGGGGGGTAATTTCTGAAGATAGTGCATTAACCCAAAATTGTGTATGGTCAGAATTACCCTTGAAAATCCCTTAAATTGCCCATGAATTACATGCTTTTTTATATACCCTGTAACATGTATGTAGTATAATAAAGAGTACATAATCACTCTCACTCACTCATGCAACTGAGCCCTTCTTTAGAAGCTGCCAATTGTTCAGCCACTCAAGAATTTCTCAACATTTTATGGAACCTGGAAGTTCATTACCGTTTTCACAAGAGCCCTCCACTAGTCCCTATCCTGAGCCACATGAATCCAATCCATACCATCCCATCCTGTCTCTTTAAGATAATTTTTAATATTATCCACCCACTTATGTATTGTCCTTTCTAGTGGTCTCTCTCCTTGTGGCTTTCCCATCAATATTCTATATGCATTCCACTTCTCACCCATTCATGCTACGTGCCCTGCTATCTTATCCTCCTTGACTTGATCATTTTAAGTATACTTGGCAAAGAGTACAAGTTATAAAGCTCCTTGTTATTTAGTTTTCTACAACCTCCCATCACTTCATCTCTTCTGTCCAAATATTCTCTTCAACACCCCGTTCTCAAACACCCCCAGGCTATATTCCTCCCTTATTGTCAGAGACCAAGTTTCACATCCATACAGAACCACAGGCAAAATTATACTATTGTATCTTCTGATTTTTATGTTTTTAGACAGCAGATGAGAAGACGAAAGGTTCTGGATTGAATGATAGCAAGCATTACCCAAATTCAGTCTCCTCTTAATTTTCTTCTGAATCACTTTTGATTTGTTATAGTTCCCAAATATCCGAACATCTGTACATGTGTACATAATACAAGTAAAATGTACAGTAATTTTATTTTTAAATACGTAAGAAACAGATAGAGGCAAAAGAATTAAAAAATGAGAAAGGTAAACATTGAACCATTCATCTTGGATATTTAATGATTTATTTTTCCTCTTCCCCTGACAGCACTATCAAGGAATATATAGGGCCTTATATCAGTTCAGGAAACTCAGTACAGGCTTGGGTGACAGAGAAAGTCATAGATAAAGTGGTTGGCTCTGGTTCAGCTGGAGAATTTGATTGTGTAGGCTCATCTGCTGTGTGTGAAAAACATTGTGATTTGCTAAATGTTGCTGTTTTCTTTTAAGCTGCTCAAACATTTCTTGGTATAGTTTCAAAATATCTGGAATACCACATGTGATTTTGAGGCTGCATACCATAGAAGGGTCTTTTTTTTTTAATTGCTAGTGGCGTGGGACTAAGTCCCTTGTACTGCGTCCAATTCTGGCCTATTGTACCAGCCCCAGATGATAGGTGAAGGTGATTGTGGAGCAGTTAGTGGAATGAAGATTGGCAGGGGAAACCGAAGTACTTGGAGAAAACCTGCCCCAGCGCCACTTTGTCCACCACAAATCCCACTTGATCGAACCCGGTTTACCGCGATTGGAAACCAGCAACTAACCGCTTCAGCTGTGGCGCAGCTTGTAGAAGGGTCATAGTCCAAAATAGGTCATTCCAGTGTTCTGCTGCTTCGATAACTGCAGCAAATTTATGAAGATTCTATGTTGCTGACTTTTCCTATTTATTGTCTTCTTTGTGTTATGTAGATGATCTTACCGGTTCCTGTAACTTTGTTAGTCAGTGTTTCTTAGTAGCCCTCAGTTCTTCAGTTTCTTCCTCAAGTATGTGTGCAATGGCAGCACACTCCATTTGCCAGGCCACCTGAATAATGCGTCTCAATTTTCAGTAGTCACGAAACCCTTAAAATCATTCAAACATTCACTACATAGGTTTCATCAATATGCAATGACCGTTTCAGGCATCATTACATCCATTGCCTATTTAGAACTGCCAAAAGTCCATCACATCAAGATGGAGATCCATATCCATAGTGCTGTGTGTTCATGGCCTTGAAGCAGTGAATCAGGCCTTGGACGAGAGGTTGGAGGATGAAGGTGGTGTTCGGGGNGGGGGGGGGGGGGAGAAAGACAACTTCAACATAAAGAAACTGAAGTGTCTCATGGTGGCCAGGAGCATTACCTATGATCAGCAACACTTTAAAATCAAGTAATTTCATTTTGAGGTACTGCTTAACTCTGGAATTGAGCACTGGTGGAAGCAGTCCAGAAATGCTGCTGCCATCACCCAAGCCTTTCCATGTGATTGCCAGAATGCAGGAGATCTTTGTTCTTNAACAAGACCTTGTTCTTCTAAAAAATGAAAGTCCAACCTTGCCCTTCAGATTTTGAAATATATATATATATATATATATTTCAAAATCTGAAGGGCAAGGTTGGACTTTCATTTTTTAGAAGAACAAGGTCTTGTTGGCGTTAAAAACTTGTGCCAGATGATAGCCAGATACTTCTGCAATTTTCTTCAGTTTTCCTGGGTGGTCTTTCACTGCCTCTTCATTGGTAGATGCAGATTCACCAGCAAGCTGCACGATTTTGAGGTTGAAGTGGTTCATAAAACTCTTAAACCAATCTTGTCTGGCTTTGAGTTCCTTCTCATCAGAAGCGGGAAGTTTTAGCTGCATATGATGGCTAAGGGCCTTTTCTTGCAACACCTTGCTGTCAATAAGTACATGTTTGTGGTTCGTGTCTTTGAGGTGTAAGTTTAATGACTTCTTAGCCTTCACTACAGCCTTATCATTCACTTGGCTCATCACCTTAGCAATTATCTGACCCCTCAAATCTACGACTTGGCAAATTTCTGTCTCTCAGATCTTAATGGCATGGATGCCGGATTCATTGCAGCCATGTCTGAGACGAACCCACCGCCTCTAATAAGACAAACGCAGCTGGTTCGAACAGATTACTGTTTCTTCAGTTGAACACCAGACAAAATAACTGGCTAGCTTTTGGGGGCCATGCAGTGTGAAAAATACCTGCATTCAAACACACTAGAGTCGTTTTCAGCATGGCAAAATGTACACACTGTGAGAGATGCATGGAAACTGAGGCAGAGTTAGGGCTTGCACTCAATGTAGGCATATGCTTATTGAGTGGCAAGGGGTGCAGAGTTGCCTGTGCTATGTAGTGCTGTGCTAGTTTTTATTTATTTCATTTATTTTTTGTGAGCTTATGTGGTTGAATTCACATAAGTGAAATGTGCACATGATGGGACTCCACTGTATTGCAAAATTTAGTTCTTGTTGGTATCTTTGATAAGCTTCTCATTTCTTTGAAAGAATGAGTCACCACCCTTATAAATGCTATAATGTTTTTTATTTCTATATATTTTGTTCTTCTGTGTAAGTGATTTTGTTATAATAGGTCTATGCAAAAACCATTAATCTTCAGGAATAAGGGAAATACTCAAATATTCAAAGGTTGCATGAATTTATATTGAAATTGAACAACTTGATTGAATTGGATTCATATCACCCCCATTCATTCTTCTTTATGATTTTATCTAGTCCACCTCATTGACATGAAGCGGACTGGGCCAGCTTATTCATGTAGAACTCATGGCCAGGTTTTGTGGCAGTACATTTGTGAAGACCAAATTTAGTCTCATAATTTTGTTTCAGATTTGTCATTAGTGGAAACACCTGTGAGAAGTAGAATTTGATTTTGAGTGTAATATTGAAAGGAATCAGTACTTTCAAGTGTCTGGGATATACTGTATCATTATGAATTGTAAAAAAAAATAGAAAGTAAAAACATCCAGTGACATCAAAATCATACTAGTATTCAAGTCAGAGTTATTTTTAAGTAATATATCAATCAGAATTATACAGTCTTTTTTTAGTAACAGATATGCAAAGGCTTCTCTCAAAAAAACTTTGTTTAGCATTCAACATTGTCCTGGGACAGCATGTGGCATAGAGGCCCATTCTATTATAAGGCACTCCCTCTATCTTTTAGATTTTCATCCTGATGCATCACAGATGTGTAAGTCAGTGCTGTGTGGTTTGGGCACACCTGATTATATGTACGTCAAACACAAATGTATGATTTAAACTCTAGTAACCACAGAACCCTGTCCACTTTCTGCCTCATGGAGTACAGTTTGTCTTCAACTGAAGCAAAACAGGATGGCTGTTCCACATAGAAGGTAAATAGACGAGGCAGGAAAAGACTTGGATAGTTACCAGTAACAAACTCCATGGAGGTGAGTCTTTCTTGAGAAGCTGCTAGTCACGCAGCTACTCAATAATTTCCTAGCATTTTATGGAACCTGAAGGTTCACTACAATGTTAACAAGAGCCCTCCACTGCTCCCTTTCCTGAGACAGGTCAATTCAGTTTATACCACCCCATCCTGTAACTCTAATAATGAAAAAAACGTGATTTTAATCCGCAAGCGAACTATACCGACCGATGCTTGTCGGCAAAGTTTAGTGCCAACTTTTGTGGAAGAGTGTGTTGCGTGATCAGCGCAACGAATCCCCACAGCCGTTAATTTCGGTTTTCTAGACCAGAGCCATTATTTCCTTGAAATAGCTCCTCAGTTGTCATCACAAGGCTGAGTGGACGCCGTTCCAGGTCCACTATTTCTCAGAAAAAATGTGGTAGCGCTGAGAATCGAACCCCAACCTCTGGATCTGTAACCAGGAACGCTGACCACTAGACCACAGACGCGGTCCCTGTTTCCCTAACACCCAATTTAATATTATCCTCCCACTATGTCTTCCTAGAGGTCTCTTTCCTTCTGGTGTTCTGCCCAGAATGTTATATGAATTCCTATTCCCCCATTCATGCTACGAACCCTGCCCAGCTCAGCCTCCTTGCCTTCATAATTCAAAGAGTACAAGTTATGAAGCTTCTCATTAAGCAGTTTTCTCCATCCTCCTGTCACTTCATCCCTCTTCGGTCCAAATATTCTCAGCACCCTATTCTCAAACACCTTCAGTCTGTGTTCCTCCCTTATGTCCGAGACAAAGTTTGACACCTGTACAAAATCACAGGCAAAATTAGTTCTGATAATGTTTGCAGCTTAGTATTACATTTCATTTAGTGTATATAATATTTTATTTTCTTGACATGTAAGGCTGGACACAGTATAAAGTGACAACAAAAAATGGAAGTTATTGCCTAATTGATAACTAGGGACCGGATTTTTATGCCCTTATAATCCCTTAAATATGTAGGCATTTATGCGTGAAAAACTTCCGAAATATGCACTAAAGTATGCGCATAAAAATTTATACCAAATATTAAAATTGATTTTACATTACTTTAAGACCAACAAATCAATATTTAAGTTCATTTTATGTGGTCACTGAATGGTTCATTTGCAATAAAAAGCTATACTTAAATACATATCATGCAACAAAGCCAACACATTTCATTACAAATTTAAAAAAACCATTGGTACTCACATTTAGCTCTCCGAACTTTCAAGTTCTCTTCTGTTGCAGTTCACAATTACTAAATGTTCTAGGTTTTCCATAGTTAGCCACCTCCTATTGTCTCGTAAGATGTCCTTGTAGCAGGAAAAACTTCTTTCCACCTCACAGGAACTTAAGGGCGCATGTACAAAAGCCGCTATTTGTCCACTGTTAATGATATTTTACTTGGCAGTTCAGTACATTTACCAGATAAAATTTCTTCAATTTCACAAATTTCTTCATATCCTGGATTTTTTAAAGAATTCTGTGTACTTTTTCCTTTACTACTTCACCAAATCTTCCAGGAACCGAATTCAATTTGGAAACAGTGGTTTTGAACACACTTAATGACTGATACAAAGTAGTATTGCTGTTGATCACCTCCAGTGAGGAAATGGCGGATGGAAGATGAGAGAAGTGAGCAGATAGGAAAGATTAATTTCTAGTTCTGTGCCTTTTAGTACATCTTGGGCAGTTTGAATTGATGCTGCACTTTTGGGATCAAATGTATTCACGACATTCCTAACTGTTTCTAAATGTTCGGTATAATAACTCGCTGTACACAGCCACGTGCCCCAGCGCATTAAAATTGGTTCTGGCGGAAGTGGACCGCTCAGTGCTACTGCTTTAAAGGCTTCTTTTCTGTATGGCGCTTTGACAAGTACCTTCTTCACAGAAGACACCAACTTGTCAACAAGCGGAAAATTTGCACGAATTGTTTCTGCAACACGGTGCAACCTATGGGCAAGGCAAGTCAAATGTGTCATATTTGGAAATATAACTTTAAGAGCAGTACCGGCTTTTTCATCATATAACTTGCGGCATCAGTCACAAAGAGCAATACGCGTTCATACTGAATGTCATTCGGCCATAGTAAATTCATGGAATTAATAAAAAAAAAACCCGGAAACTGCGAAGCTATCTGTGGTTTCAAATTGCTCTACCACAAGAAGATATGGGGTAGATTGTTCATTCTTATTAAGGGATCCAACTGTACAATTTGCAATAAACCGACCACAATCTTGTGTTTCGTCAATTGATACCCACACAAAATTATCTTGAATCTTATCTCTAATGCTTTCAATTGTAAGATCGTAACACTGCTTCACATAATTTTTGCGCACAGTAGATTCATCCAGCACTTTGCACTGTGTATACTTCTCTGTGAAGTTTCTCAGAGTAGGATTGGTTATGTAAGATTTGAGGCTTTCACTGTGGTGACTCTGAAGAAAGCAGTCTTCTGGGATTTGGCACCGTATATATGTGGTATTAACCGACGTTTCGGAGAAACGTATCGCCTCCATCTTCAGGGTAGAAGGAAAAATATCCGCAAGCGAAGAGACCGTNCAAGAAGATATGGGGTAGATTGTTCATTCTTATTAAGGGATCCAACTGTACAATTTGCAATAAACCGACCCCAATCTTGTGTTTCGTCAATTGATACCCACACAAAATTATCTTGAATCTTATCTCTAATGCTTTCAATTGTAAGATCGTAACACTGCTTCACATAATTTTTGCGCACAGTAGATTCATCCAGCACTTTGCACTGTGTATACTTCTCTGTGAAGTTTCTCAGAGTAGGATTGGTTATGTAAGATTTGAGGCTTTCACTGTGGTGACTCTGAAGAAAGCAGTCTTCTGGGATTTGGCACCGTATATATGTGGTATTAACCGACGTTTCGGAGAAACGTATCGCCTCCATCTTCAGGGTAGAAGGAAAAATATCCGCAAGCGAAGAGACCGTGAGAACCGGTAAAAGCTACCGGTTCTCACGGTCTCTTTGCTTGCAGACTAATTATATTTTTCCTTCTACCCTGAAGATGGAGGCGATACGTTCCTCCGAAGCGTCGGTTAACACCACATATATACGGTGTCAAATCCCAGAAGACTGCTTTCTTTATAGGATTGGTTAGTTTTCACAGTGGAATATTTACTGCTAAAAAGGCTTCACATAAATCAGAGAAAAACTGAAAAACTATTATTAGGAAATTCACTAAGCAGTTTTTGAACAGGAGCACTTTACGTGGATTTAATTTTAATATTCTCTTTGTGTATATTAGTGTTCAAATGCTGAAGCACTTGAAAGTGTTTTTCACAACCAACTGTTTTCTCACAAGCTCGGCAATAAAGAATTTCGTTATTCATACTTATCATCTCTCCTTCAAACTCCCGCTGATACAGCTGTAATTTAGTTTTCTGGCTTACTTTCACTTTCGGCATGACTACAGAAAGCTAAACAAACTTAACTACAGACTAGTCACCACTAATGTGAATGGCCCCCAGCTTCAAATGAAGAAGCGTAACGAACCTCATGGAGACTTCAGAAATAAATAAGTGAAGTCCCTTATCGGTTGAATAGTATTACGTTGATAGCGGCTACATGTGAACGCTTCCGACTAATCTCTTCGCAGCCACTTTGATGGTACACGGATGAGGGAAGTTACGAGTAGAGGGATCAGGGAAGTCCCGTCCTGGGTATTGCATCAGAAACATAAATCATGAGGAAATGTTGAGTCAAATATGCAACATATTCTAATACGGAAAAGAAAAATTGTATACACATGACCATAAATGAAAACATAAAATTAAAATATATTAAAACATTTTAAAAGGGAAATATGCAGTATAAATAGAGATCTTCGAAAATATGATGCTTATTCATAAAACAGGCAAAACATGCATTTATATGCACCATCAAATCATGTCCAAAATTTAAGAAATGAAGTAATTCATGCATCTATCCAAACGAGCATACTTTCTGGTTGCAAGAAAGAAATATGCATTTGCATTAAAATCCGGTTCCTATTGATAACGGACATTACATTTCTATGTAAAATGTTTGGTTCATGGTGAATCTTTAAACGTGTATACTTCATTTGTAGTAACCTGTGTATTGCTTCATCACAAACCAATATTAAGAGATGAACTGGCTGTTGTGCTTATGTGCAACTATTGGTTCATTGAACAGTCCATTCTAAAACAGTAATTTAAACAACTTAAAAAGTAGTGTTGGTGTTTCCAGTACCTTGGTTACCGAGTTGCCAGTTCCTTGGTGCACCATGTGATGGTTGACTTAGAGTAGAAGAGGGTTTTATATTGTGCATCATACTTCTTAAATCCCGTTATTAGGAAATGGATGTCTTACAACAATTTTTTTAATTAATTTGGTTTCTTCTGTTTTGTAAAGGTTTTTGTGGTGTGTCACAAAGAACATGGAAATTGAGTACTAAAAATATCATAATTCTTTCTAACTGATTCTGTTTTTAAAATGTGTTCTGAGTGTTAAAAATTGTGAAAATTTTGTGTTTCAACATACATTGGAAATGTAGAAGTGTAATTTAGGACAAAATTTGAATCTCAATCAGCCATCTTCTAATTCTCATTGCCTATTTAAAAATTAAGAAGGAGCAATGTCATAATTTGTATTCATCACCAGATATTATTAAGGTGGTCAGATGGAGGATGAGATAGATGGGCAGGACCTGTAACCCTTGTGGAGAAATGAGATATGCATTCAAAATTTTAGTTCAAGGTCACAAAAGAAAAAGATAATTTGGGAACTGAAGGTGCTAAGGAGATGGATTTAAGTAAGGAAGAAATGGGAGACTGCAGAAAATTGTATAATGACAAGTTGAATAATTTTTACTATTCAGCAAATTTTATTAGATTGATATAATTAGAAAGGATAAGGTAGTTGGGTCATATAGTATGGGGGGTTGTTCTAGGTGGAGGCAATTAAAAATAGTTCCCATGGACGTTGAGGCATACATTGAACCTGTCTGCTACTATAATATACTTGTTCTGTTACACAGCTAGTATTCATCTGCTGTCATGAACACAGCCACATCATCACCTGTGCTGTGAACAGATGTTATTTGAACAACCACTATACATGTGGAAGCAATGAGAAATGCATATATAACATTTTAGTTTTTTGCCAAAAGTTGCCTTATTAAGGGCCACGCAGTTCGCCTGAAACCATTGGCATATTGTGTTCTCAAGCATTCCCTAAGTAAGTTCTTACAATGCAGTGTTGCTTAACTTCCTGTTGAGTGAGTGATTTTTCAAACTTTCAGAAGGGTCTGGTTGAACATGGTAGATTTTTTTTGGGTAGTCCCAGCTTGCTCTATAAATGGTGCTAATGACACTGAAGCTCAGTGTATATGGTTTTAGAATTGTATTATAGGTTTTACTTGAAATCACCTAGTAAGTCATGTTTCTGCTTTTTACACTATAGGATAATGGACAAAATCCAAAAATAAGTAATACTAGGCATAATACACTATCATCATAACCCTTTGGAATTACAATTGTGATTTATTTCATTATAAAACAAATATCACACAAATTCAGAGTTAACCACTGAATTTGAATTAGTGGAATTAGAGCAGTGGTTTTGCAGTAGGCTATTTGAAGATGTTTTGAATCCCCTGAAACCAAATTTGTTCCCTTATATGATGGCATTATTTAATACTTAAACATAAGCTTTAGAGTTATAACTTTTGAAATTGACTCACCAGTTTTATTTGTTTTGATATAAAACATTATTTCACTAATATTTGCTTTAAAAGATGACACCTTTATCTGGGAATAGGGATATCTCCTTGTACTATGGGGATAGTGGTCATATTTCAAATCTAGGGTAATGGTATTGGTACTGAAAAAATACAATGGGCAGAAAGCTATACGTGAACATTGCTGTGATGCAATGCAAGGCCAGTAAAAGTGAAATTCATTTTTTGGTTTGTAACTTTGACCATCAGTGAAAGATAGTTTTGTGGGTACTGTATAGTTTTACATTAGTTTTTTCTTATTTTGTCGGTACTGCATAGTTTTACATAATTACTGTCTCTTTTTGTTAGATTATCCTTGCCTACACAGCGAGAATTATATTTGAGGTACTTACACTGTCTTTTTTCTTATTTTTAACATATTTTATAACTGAATGCACAAATTGCAGCCAAAATATATTGGCATTTTAAACATTTTGTGTTAACATATATGTACTACTCTTACTATAGGATTCTTACGATGGTGTATAACACACAGAGATATTGGGTTTTCGGACTTTATCCAGCGTCCTGGTTTTTAAGATAACTAAGGGAAAAAAAAGAAGAAGAAAAAAACACCAGTGATTGAGGCTAGCTCTTTCTAAGGGACCCAACAGAATAGGTGTTTTACCTCACCTGAGGATGGAAACAGATCCAGTTTCCAAAACGTCATTTCCTTTTTTTTTTCCCTTAGTTTTCTTAAAAACCAGGACGGTGGATAAAGTCCAAAAACCCAATATCTCTGTATGTACTACTCTGTCCAAAAAGTATCCGACCTTGGACCGGGAAAAAGAGTTCTGTATCTGGGTGGTTACAATACCTAATCGCCTTCAAAGTAGGCCCCTTGTGACTCCACACACTTAACCCAGCAGCCCTTCAATCCCTGGAAGCAATTCTGGAAAGCTTTTGGAATGGCATGCAGTTGTGCCATCGTGTTCTGTATTATGTACTCGCGGCTGTAAAAACGGCAGCCTTTTATTGGTGTCTTTAATCTTGGGAACAGCCAGAAATCACAAGGAGCCATATCAGGAGAGTAGGGAGCCTGGCAAACCTGCAGAATGCCGTGCTTGGCCAGGAAACCCTGGAGCAGGTGTGATGAATGAGCTGGGGCATTGTCATGATGCAGCTGCCAGTTGTGTGTGTCCCACAGCTCCAGTCTCTTGCGCCGAACTGCATCACAAAAATGGCAGAGGACTGCTTGGTAGTACTCCTTATTGACAGTCTGGCCTAGTGGTGTGTACTCATGATGCACAACACCCCGGAAATTGAAAAAAACTGTCAGTATCACCTTCACAATGCTCCGAACCTGTCATGCTCTTTTGGGCCTCGGGGATGTTCGATGCTTCCATTGTGATGCCTGGACCTTGGTTTCTGGGTCATATCCGTACACCCACAACTTGTCACCAGTGATCACAGTCTTCAGGAACTCAGGATCCCTGTTGGCACACTCCAGCATGTCCTGCGCGACCTCATGGCAGAGTTGTTGCTGCTCCGGCGAAAGCAGCTTGGGCACAAATTTTGCTGCCACTCTTCGCATGCCCAAATCCTGAGTTAAAATTATGTTTGCGGAACCTCTGCTGATCCCAACCTCATCAGCAACTTCACAGATGGCCAAACGATGGTCCTCCGTGATCAGTGTCTGTACTTTTTCAATGACATCAGCATTTCGGCTCGATGGTCTCCCGGAACGCTGCTCACTGTCCGCCGACATATGGCCATGTTTAAAGCGGTTGAACCACTCTTTAATTTGAGTGACCCCCATTGCATCATCGCCAAAAGCCTGCTGAATTTTGTGAATTGTATCCACTTGGGTATCCCCAAGTTTCTGACAAAACTTAATGCAATATCGCTGCTCCACGCATTCTGTCATCTTGAGCGAAACAAGAATGCAACGAACGCATGTTACACCACTTCGCTGTCTGGCAGCCACAGACGCATCTGGCAGTGTTGCGTGTCAGTAAAAAATCACGCATGCGCATGAAAGTCCCTTCTACCACTACGCTCAGTTTCCCCTCCCCTTTGGCCATTACTTACAGCGGAAAAAAATAAAGTCGGATAGTTTTTGGACATACGGTATAATTCAGATAATTTAAGTTATTTATGATTCATAATATAGTTAGAATAAAAGATTATACTCATAAGTAAACACACTTAATAAGTGTTTGAAACTTCAACAAATATAACGTGACGTGTATAACCATTGCTAGGCAGCAGGTCAGTAAACACATTCCCGCAAGAAATGCGCTCAACAATAGATGGACATCCATTGCTAGGTAATGGACCAGGAAACACGCATTCTTGACAATAGAAGACAGTGTTTTCCATGAGTATCATGCAAAATTGTTATAAGAAGTGTTCAGCAGGACAGGAGTAGTAAGAGATGACTATAGTGCAGTAGTAGAAGCAGAGCAGTAGGAGTATACAAGAGTAGATGAGCTTGTGGAAAGTGACGGACTGGACCTTGTGTAGGGGTCAACCCCCTTCGAAATGGAAAAAGAGATTGGACACTGAGTAAGAGCCGGAAATGTTGGAGCACCGACCACTGTAGGTAGTTCTGCCTCCCCCATTGGAAAAAGAAGAACAACACGGGATGATGGTCATACACCTGGACTGACTGGCACTTATTAGTGAGCTGCATGGGACAAGCAGCAGGAGTGACTAGAGAGTAAACATCATGAAAAGAAGAGCCAAATGAAGGAAGGTGACACTGATCACAGAATTTGCAAGTGCAGCCTTCTGAAGGGAAGGAAGGGTAATATATCTGTAGGCTATTCGGGATGAATAACCTTAAGGAGGGAGCAATGTGACATGTATACCCATTGCTAGGCATTGGGTCGGTAAACACATTCCCGCAACAAATGCCCTCAACATAAGAAAGACATCCATTGCCAGGTACTGAACCCATAAGCACGTGTTCTTGACAATAGAAGATGGTGTTTTTCATTGGGTCTGTGCAAAAGGGTTATAAGAAGTGTTCAGCAGGACAGGAATAGTAAGAGGCAGGGAGTATGAGTATACAGTAGTAGTCGAGAGTAATTGGGTTGAGTTCTGGAGATGGCAGTCTAAGGTGATTGACAGGAAATGGCAAGAAAGGAATTAGACTGTCACAAGAAGACTTCACATGTGATTTGAAGTTACAGTGAGACTGTGATAAATCTGTTTCCAGGATTCAACTAGTGAAGACTGAGAATTGTAGTGTTTGAGCAATGGTGAACTGGAAAGGGTGTAGAATAGCAATAGTGCTGTATCGCCTGTATTCCCAAACTGTGAATATATAAGGTGCAATAAACCCAATCCAAAACCCAACTTATAACTCACACCCTTGCATGTGACAATATCTTAAAGCAATTTTATTTCATTTTATTGTAAAATCGTTTCCTTAGAATGTTCCATGAAAGATAGCTGTAAATTACACCTCATGACTGTTCTAGTCTTCTCAGGTCACATTAACAATCTGAAATAATTCTAACTTATACTTGCTGCGAGTCACTTTTTCAGCCAAATCTATTTAAATACTTTGCCTGAAAAGAATATTGTTATTCACAAATATAGTACACTGCCAAATATCCTTGCTAATGAAGGGGAAGGAAAGATGTATGAATAATTGAAAAAACATGAATAATTCAAGGTTTGAGTGTGTTCAGAAGACCATGGTGATTGCTGAATGTAGTTCAGAAATGTATGCATAAGGTCCATTTCATTCACTTACCTTGAAAACCATATATGTATTGCTGTGTAGTAAATGTAAGATATATGGTCCATTTTTATCTACAAATTTTGTTCATATAATTTTTTCTCAGATAAATATTTAGCAGTGTATGCTTGAGATGTGCACAGAAATTCATGTTGGCTTTCATATAAAGTAGTGATCACAACTGTTCAATCAAAACGATTAAACAATTCTTTGTAAAATTCTCCAGTGTCAAATTGTATGAAAATCCGTCCAGCAGTTCTTGAGTTGTCATGTGTGCAGATGGACAGATAGAAGCACTGAGTGGACTTAATAGGCACTCTTTGAGGTTGCAAACACTCCTAAAAAGGTACATAGCTAAACTGCAGGCTGGATAATCTATTCACCGTCAGGAGTGTACTTAATTATTAATTCTTTTGAGCTTTTATGAATGCTGGCTGTGTCACAGTATTTTAATTATTTTGGGCAATATAAAATATTCTATTGTTTGTATTATGATACCTTTCATAGGCTTTATAAAATTTTGTTATTGTTGTTGTTACTACTACTACTACATCTTTGTTGTCATTATTGTTGAAATGTTTGTTTACAGAATTATGCAGTTGGCTTATATGTAGTTCATTATCAGTATTGGTTATGTTAGATATTCTTGTACAGTAGTTTGTTTGTTATATTAATAGTAGTAAGTGCTATGTTATTCTGAATGTAGATTGTGTATAGTTAGTGAAATGTAAATTTCTATACTCTAATATTATGAAAAATATTATGAGTTTTAATGTAGTACATTAGCCATTACATGTAGCCATGTAGTCTGTTGAAAGTCATCTGACATTTCAGAGGAACATGTTCCCTCCACGTCCAGGTCAAAGAATAGACCAAGCAAGAAATCCTTATGAAGCACTTAACAAGCAGAAATAATGGTTGACTTTCACTGGTCCACGCAGTATTATGTCCCAGGGGATAGAAGTCATTGTACAGTTCTGTTAGTGAACATAATAGCATAAAACTTTGCACTTTGCAAAATTGTTTCTTAAACAAAATCATGTATATCATATGATGTCCTAGAAGTTCACAGATGTTATTCAAATGAACAATTGGAGTTGGTATAGAAATTCATTCAGTTTCTGACTGATTGAGAATTGTCAGTTCCTAGATTGTGTGTGGATTCTTCTGAAACACCCTGTCCTTCAAATAATCACACAGACAAGTTGCAAGGGTTTAGGTCTGGTATATCTGGTGACCATGACAACACTTCCACAAAGAACTGAGAGTGCTAGTTAATGGAACACTGTCCTTGAAAACATCATGAAGAACCTGAAGTAGAACATTGGTGGTGTGAGTTTCGCACTGTCTTATTCAAAGTACGCCATAAACTGATGGCTTGTCCATATAGTAAGCTTCAACAGCTGTACCTTTTTTTGTGACCCATACTGAGATGACATTTTGTCATAGCCCAAACATGGTCATACATTTCTGGCATTCATAACTTTGCATAATGTTGCTGTGCTGTCTTCATGTCCAACATCGCCATGAACTTTCCTTTTTATGTATTCCCAGGAGCTCTAAAGGGGGGAAAAATGGTGATGAAACAAGGCTAGCTGCCCCATCAAACAACTTGGAAACTTCCCATTCAGTGCAACTAGAACAAAGTTGCAAAATGGAACCAGTATGCAATTTTGTTGGAAAACTTCAACCTTGTCTTCTTCCAGTTGTGGTAGAAAGTTCTTCAAAGTATAGTGAACTCTCGGTTATCCATGGTTATGGAGGGGAAAAGTAGCGCAGGTAATTAAACACAGCAGGTAATCCAAAAATCAGGAAATGTCCAGTATCCAGGCTGCATTAAACTGTGAAAATCACTTAATTATTAATTACACTTACTAGTCAAGTTAGAGGCCATTAAATGGAAAGAAAATATATTTCAAATAAAGGAGAACACCCATGTTCAATTGCATATTGCCTTAAAAGGCAATGAAATATAAAATTGAAAGTTTTTTCAGGATGAGCAGATGTTTATAGCCTACATCAGATTATTGCAAAGCATCACAGGTACGTACGTAGGTAAGTCAAAAATTATCTGCACTCTTGTTTTTCCAATCCATATAAGCAAAAGTGGGCGTTGAACAAGTACTTCATTTTTCTACATAGTCTCCTCCCTTTTCGATGCACTTGGTCCAGTGGTCCAAAAGCTTGCATATTCCCTCCACGAAGAAGGTTTTCGGTTGGTCGCACAACCATTTATGCACCGCTTCCCCCATTTCTTTGTCCGCAGAAAATCAAAAACCTCGTAAAACATCTTTGAGCGGTCCAGAGAGATGATAATCAGAAAGGGCGAGATCTGGGCTGTAGGCAGGGTGTTCCAGCACCTCAAAACACAAATGGTTAATGGTTTAAACGGTCTGGCGTCCTTGTGTGAGTGTTCATTGTCATGCAACAACAACTCTGTCTTTGACAATAGGCCTCTGCATTTGGTGCGAATTGCTGGCTTCAGATTGTTGGCCAGCAAATCACTGTATCTTGCACCCTTTTTCCAGGTAGTCTTGCAGTATAGGCCTTTTAGAGTGCCAAAAACGGTTAGTATCACGTTTCCTATGAAAGACTGAGTCTTGAAGTTCATCTTCATTTGCGATCCCAGTTGTTTCCACCCCATACTCTGGCTTTTGGATTCTGGCTCATAGTGATGAACCCACATATGAATTTCAGCCCCTGACACACCTTCCAATCAGAGAAATCCGATCACTATTCTTTGTTAATCATTGGTGCACACTGCTAGCAGAGCGGCCATGTTTACACTGTCACAGCATCAAGGAAAATGATGCGATCAAGGTAAAACTTCGAACACGTGACCACAGGAGTACCAACTCTAACAATGCATGCGTAGGAGGCAGTGTGACAAACCTAAAGATGTGTTATGGAGAAAGTGCGGATAATTTCTGACTTACCCTCGTATTATTGAAAGAGATATAATCATCACTTAAATCGTTGTAAGAAGCTTCTAGAAATCTTGTGGTTAAACTGCAAAGCAGAGATCCAGATAATTAAGAGTATAATGTATAAGGTATCTGTAGCTGAGAAAAGACAAAATGTGATTGATCTGATACCGAATATCATCTACGTGTCTACACCATTTTAAGAAATACATATGTGGAACTTGCATAATGTAAATTCTAAGTGTACGTGCGATTTTCACTCTTGTTTTATTTAATTATGTTTCATGGTTACAGAAATATGACACTTTGAAGCACTGAACATGTTTTATTGACATGTATTTTAATAAAAACCAGTTTCGGTGATGTTTACAGCCACTGTTGTATTTTCATAAATAAATATTTCATTAGGAACTGTAATTGAGCAGCAGTGATCTCAAGGTGATGAACATATAAAAAAGCTTTTGGAAACCCACTGAATGCCACCCCATTTAATTATTAGTGAATGACAGCATCTCCAGTTCCACAGATTTACCTGAATTGGGAAACTGTAAAATAACACTAGCAATTTTATAGCAATAAACTTACATTTTGCCTAATAAGATATTTATTTTGATCTTGGTTGAATTGTAAACTATTTATCTATATTCTTTGCATCCTGTTGTGTCATATAAGCATAATGTATAGTGGCTATCTACACATTATTTATTTAACTATAAAATAAAACAGACAGAAGTGTCTGGATTAATCTATCACTGTAGATATAGTTTATAATATGAATTAAAAATATATAAATTCACTGGCTCTCTCTTCAGTGATTTTGAATCCATCTGATTATCATCTGTGGGAACATCCCACATACTATCACGCTGTTTCGCCAATCAACGGACAACACTCCTAAGTCAATAGCACATTGCTGTCAGCTCTCATATTTATACAGCACCTGCTGTCCAGCTCACTTTTCACCATCACGTGCACTAACCAATCACATTGCTGCAACCACTCATATTTATACAGCACTCGCTCTCCAGCACTCTTTTCACCATCACGCATGCTAACCAATCACATTGCTGCCACCACTCATATTTATACAGCACTCGCTCTCCAGCTCACTTTTCACCATCACGTGCACTAACCAATAACACTCAAAGTCATGTTACAACTGACGGTCAGTCTGTCTGTCTGTCTGGGGCTGGGGCTCATGACCAGATATTTCTTTTGAATGAAAGTTACTGTCTTGTCTATGTGGGGCGCCCTCTCTGACAAGAGGTCGGGTCTGAATTTGTCAGTCAGTCTGTTTTAATATTTGTATTTACATAAATTTACAATACACACTTAATACTTACTTTTATGTACAATATATACAAGGCCTCTGTCAATCCAGGCTCATTACAGCAGATTATACCCTATTTATAGTAGTATTTGCTACCATGGCAGTCTAGTCACTTGAACGGTTGTATGCCCGACCGCCGTCAAGTTTAAGCCTCTTATACTTTCTGTGGAGGGCTTCAACTTGTCCGATGTTGCGAACATTATCATTCTCATGATTTTGTATGACTTCTGCTTGTTGCCTGCATAATTTTGTTATCAAGTCATATACGTATGGGATTTTGAATGCCATGTGCAAATCGCGGACCGGCGTGCACCTCGGAAAATTGCCAATGGTGCGGAGAACCTTGTTTTGCAGGCGCTGCAGTTTCACTAGATGGATGTCTGCCACAAACTCCCAGGCGGGACTAGCATAAGTCATTACGGACCTAATAAGAGCTTTATGGAGGGTCAATTTAATGTTAACGCTCAATCACTCACTTTTGAATAGGGAATATACTCTAATGAATGTTCTGAAGGCCTAGGCTTCGCTTATGTCTATGTGTAATCTCCAAGTCACTCTCTTATCGAAGATTACACCTAGATATTTTGCACTATTTACAAATGGAATATTTCTTCAATTTAGAGTAAGACAAGACTCAGGCGGTCGACGACCACGAGAGCAGTAGACCCCCCGAGTCTTATCTTCATTAATTTTTATATTCCACCGCTCACACCAGGTCTCCATTGAGCTGAGACCGCGCTGTAGTTTTCTAACAAAACCCTCCTTGCAATCTGTCGCATATAGACAGGTGTCGTACACAAAGAGGGCCAGGTGAACACCATGAGTTTGGGGGTCATCATTAATACACAAGTTGAAAAGAGTAGGGGAAAGGACAGAATTTTGTGGCACCCCTGCTTGCATTTCCCTTGGCGTTGACATTTCGCCTTCGACCGAGAATTTACGTTTAGAGAGTGAACCGTGCAACGGTTCTTCTTCGTGAAGTTCCTTGGAGTCCCCCCCCA
The DNA here is from genome assembly GCF_002891405.2 of Cryptotermes secundus. NCBI lineage: Eukaryota > Metazoa > Arthropoda > Insecta > Blattodea > Kalotermitidae > Cryptotermes > Cryptotermes secundus. The sequence goes on along the minus strand of NW_019731241.1, from coordinate 44,809 downwards.
CCCCGAAACGCCAGGATGCGAGCCGTTCCTCCTCCTTTCCAGTTAAAGCCCTTGGCTGACGTCAGGTCAGCTGACCTTGTCCCCCCCCCTCCTGGACGCATTCCGAGCTTTCGTGCTTAGTACAAATGAATGTATCGCTCTCTCTTCCCGTTGACTTCAGGAAGGTAAAATCGCTGCGTTGAAATTTGGTTTCGTTATGTTGAATTGATTTTTTGAAAATTTGGTTTCGGCCGTAGCAGTGTCTGAAGGGGGAAGAGTGCCCTCACGACATGGTCAAGGGTGGATCAAGTCGTGAGGTAAATCTTTGAGTTTGTAAATCATGAATACAAGTAAGTGACTTACTGTAGTAACAGTTTCCTTTCGATTATGAACGCCGTGTGGCGTAAGATAATTTGGTTTTGTTTAGGGTTGTGTTAAGAGCAGATCGCCCCTCAGGCGTGTATGTAACCTGTTTATATTTCCTTGTGCCCTCAAGGCTTGCTTAAGTACATGTTTGTACTGAAGAAGTAGAAAGACGCCATGAGGCGTGCCTGACTTGGGTTCTGTTCGGCTAGGCACAGTGTAGTTCCGTATTAATTATTTATCACATGTTCTGACCAGTCCCTGCCCATCAGGCAGAGTCCACCTGTATACATATGTTATCAGTATACATTTATTTATATGTTTGGAAACGCCAGTGTTTATGTATACTTGTGCAGTGCGTTCCCTACCAGTTCGGACTAGCCGATCCGTCCAGCTTGGCCCATAGTGCCGACAGTGGTTTTCCTCTCTCGAGATCCCTTACTCGACCTTGGGGAGGCATAGTACATCACGTACAAGCAAGTCGTTTCTTATGAGCCTGTCCCTTACCCATTTGAGCAGGGGTTCACGGGTCTAAGTGGGTAGAAGAACTGGGTTCTTTACCCACAGGGTCAAGGGACACGGCTCAAGAGAAAAGACCCAATAAGTTTGGTCAAACTGTTCGAGAATTCCAATTTTGATAACTTACACAGCAAGCCTGCGTGCCACGTGGTATCAAAGGCTTTTCCGATATCCAATAACACAGCAGCCGTAGACATTTTATTGTTTAAATTAAGGGTCACGTGATCCGCCAGCCTCATACATTGTAATGACGTGCTGTGACGTTCACGAAAACCAAACTGACTTGCGTTGAACATGCCTCTTTCTTCAAGATGTTTACGGAGGAATTTCAAAATTACTTTTTCGAATAATTTTCCTGTCGTGGACAGGAGGCTGATCGGACGTAAATTTTGAGGGAATTTGGGATCTTTACCGGGTTTAGGTAAAGTTACTATTTTTGCTTCCTTCCAAGTATTTGGAAAATGAGAGAGCCGAAAACAGGGATTGAATAAATGAATTAGGTGAACCAATGGTCGCCTTGGAAGGTGCCTGAGGCATTCATTTAGGATGCCGTCAATTCCACAGGCCTTTTTTAATTTCAGGGATGTTATTAATTTCTGAACGTCACATGGTCTGATCCTTAAGAGGGGGGGTTTTCATCCACGGCATCCAGCAGAGCTTGAACTCTAGCCTCAACCCGCTGTACATGGTTTTCGTCGCACAGGTCATGTGGCGTGAACTGAGTTTCCAAACAGTCGGCAATTTCATTGGCTTTTTCAGAAGGATGAAATTTTAGGCCAGAAGAACCATGAATAGCAGTTGGTGCCCTTGGTCCGTCTCTCTGAAGGAGAGATTTCGCAATGGGCCACATACTCTGAAGTGTGACTTCAGGGTTACCAATTTTTGTCTCCCGCCGTTCAAGTGCCTTTTTACGGGTCATTCGCCTGATTGCTTTGGTGACCCAATTGACTGCCGTTTTACACGCTGGATCCCTGTTTTCGTAGCCTCTGTTTATATTTTATCAAACGATCTAGACCAGGAAGATCGTTGTTTATGTACGAAAGTGTAACTTTACTTGTCGAAAGCCTATATGCCGAAGCAATAGAGGCTGCAAAGTCGCGTGCCGCTTTATCGGCTTCTACCCCCGAATTAATTTCTAGTTTAGGTGATATTAATTCGGAAGCGAGGCTTTGAAACCGCTCCCAGTCTGTAAATTTTTCAATGGGTTCCAAAAGGTTCCTAATTTTAACGTGATCCACTATGTGGAATACTATTGGTAGCTGATCTGAGTCCAAAATATCAGAGATGATGACATCTGACACTCTGATATTTTTGTGAATCACAATGTCTAACACGTCACCATTTCCTGCAGGGGAATAATGAGTGGGGCACTGTGGTGCTGAGATTTCGAAATCACTCATATCAAATAAATCAATAAGTTTCAAACCTGAGGTGTTTGAAACTCTACTATTCCAAAAGGGGTTCTTAGCATTCAAATCACCTGCCAAAATAGATTTTTCGTCTGAAGCTTAAGAGCTCAATGATGTCAGCATCACTCCAGGCTCTGCCTGGAGATTTATAAACAGCTGCAAGTAGCACTTCGCTATTGCCAATTGATATGCAGACCCCTGTCGCTTCTACTGAAACAAGGGATGGTAGGTCTACATGGTTGTGGGGAATGCCTTTTCTTACTGCAACGGCAGTTCCGCCTTTTCTGCCCGAGTGGCGGTCGATTCTATAAAAGTGGTAATTTGGAATAAAGAACCTCTCATGAAGTTTCAGATGTGTCTCTGAAAACAGGGCCACATCTACGTGTAGGTCTTGCCGCTGTTTACGGAGCTCATGGCGCTGCCTCCCAATGCCGTTCACATTAAATGCTATGACTTTGAGGGGCCTATGAACTCTAGTGGCCATTTCGTTTCATTGAGATTGACTGTTTACATTAGGAGCCTGAACTGACAGACCTGTGTGTTGTTCCAGTTCAGGGATCGGGACGCTCGGTTTCGTGGCTGCTGGTGGAACTGCCACTGGTGTTTGTCGAGTCTGAGACCGCTGCTCCTGCAATGTGTTGCCTCGGAGAGCCGCCGCGAAGGAGACACCAGGGGTGACGATATTTGATGAGAACACCCTTCCCGTTGTGTTTTTGGGTGCTCACTGCAATTTCTTATTCTGCAGTTCCTCCTTCGCATGTCTGCAGCCGCGGTAGTTAGCGGGATGCGGTTTCGCTCCATCCTTCAATTCACAGTTACAACACGCTGGAGTGGAGGAAGCGTTCTGTTTCTCGGGGCACTGTCTGTGCAGGTGGCCACCCCCGCACCACATGCAGCGGGGAGGTTGCTTACAATTAGCCCAGACATGGCCAAATTTTTGGCAGTTGTGACACTGCATAAGGCTACTCTGTGCTCTATAAGCCTCGACCCGGATGGAGATATTGCAAAGGTTTTGTAGTTTGAATATTTCTTGGGATTTTTCCGTCCTGGGTAAGGTGATAAGGAAGAGGGAAGGTTTCTGATTATCCTTTCTTCTGGAGGCGACCCTCGGGTGGTTGTCATCTGCTTGACGCTAACCTCATCAAATCCCAAGGTCACCAAGCCATCAGAAATATCCTCCGCCGGGGTGTTGTGGGGGAGGTGACGAATTACAGCCTTAATGGGGTTTTCTGACTTGGGAAAGAAGGTAAAATAGGAAAGTTTTTTGTTGGATAGATGGGACTTGACGGCTTCGAAATCCGCCATGCTTTTAGTGATGACTCTGGTCCCGCTTTTGGTATTACGGAACTCAAAGTCACCTTTCAACAAATTTTTAGTTGCTTCTGCAACTGAATGAGGTTCACTGTGGTTGTTAGAATTTTTGGGGGGGGCTGCCGTTTTTTATCTGAGGTATCCTCCTCCAGCGTAGTAGCTTCTGCGCCAGAAGTGTCCGTTTCCATCGTTGCCTCCCTGAGGGGGGCGAAGTAGTTTTTGGTGGCTACCTCTGGTTTTGGGTTGCTTTCGACTGCTGCCGTTGGTTTGTTTGGAGTCGGTGCGGTTTCAGCGGTACTTTGTCGTTTCCGCCTCCGGACTTCTTTGAAGCCTTCCTCCCGGGGTGGAATATTTGTGCTTCATGAGCTGGCCTTTACCAGTGACCTCAGCTCATTCAGCGTGACTGTATAATTGCCATAGAGCGCACTGAACAGCGTCTTGCCGGAGAGGGCCTTGCAGTAATTTATCCTGTTGTCGTCGGCGGCGCTGATTATTGCCGCCCATTCTTCACTTTCTCCAGTCGCAGCAGTTGTGAAGCCGGCCACGTCCTCAATGCTGCACAGGATGTCGAATAAGCGCCTGTACTGGGTTTCGGCATCGGGGTACTGCTGTACAATTTCTTTAAATTCGGCCTGTAAAGCGGCACGTTTTTCGGCCCAGAATGCCTGGTACACCGGCACAGGAACGCCAGCCACCTCTGGCTGGCTGGATATTGAGACACAACTCACTGCCCGCACTGAATCCACAGGCAGTTTTTTCCATGGCACAACAAGAATTCACAATCCAAATTTCACATCCAATATCGAGTTTTGCCGAACAGACAAATTCTTACTCATCGACCTTACTCCTTACTCAATGATCAGTCCGACCTCCAAATACGTAACTTGATTTTGAAGTCCTCAGAACTTGCTAAGGAATCTATCCTCTCTGATCTCACTGATGTGTCGATCTGATCACTCAACCGATAACACTGCTGCCACCACTCATATTTATACAGCACTCGATGCCCAGCTCACCCATAATCATTACACACGCTAGCCAATCAGCGCTCACAATAGCAACTACAAGTCTAAGCTCCGCCCACCAATATTGGTATAAAAGACCGAGCTTCAACCCGGCAATCTTCATGCTAGGTCCTGTGTCCTCCAAGTGAAAAAAAGGACACATGTTGCCAGGCCTCGAAAAATAATCGAGATCAGAGGAGCAGAGGATCGAGGAGATTATCTGTTTGGTAATCGATCATCGAGTGTATCATTGAGATCGGACAGGAGTGGTTTGAAAAAGGAGAGATTGTTTGATCCAGTGTCAGGATTCTTCAATTCATTCTTAGTGAAGTCAGGACAACAGCTACGTGTTAGGAGGTCAGATTGATCATTGAACAACATTGCTTGGTGTTTCAGTGCGGGCAGTTAGTTGTGTCTTACTATCCTCTAGTCTTATACGTCAATACTCGTCTGGGTTGTTGAATATGTAAGTGACGAGCCAGAGATGGCTGGCGTCCCTGTGCCGGGGTACCAGGCATTCTGGGCCGAAAAACGTGCCGCTCTACAGGCCGAATTTAAAGAAATTATTAAACAATACGCCGATGCCGAAACACAATACAGGCGCTTATTCGACATCCTGTGCAGCAGTGTTTCCAACCTTTTTGATGCCGCGGACCCCCGGTACCAAATGTTAATTCACCGCGGCCCCCATAAAACCAAAAATGGAAATTTTTAAATTTTACGAGTACATATCATAAAAATGAAGCAGTGACTTAAAATTTTACAACACTAAATGTGTCATTTATGACAATAAAATACTGTTATAAATGGAGATATTCGGAAGATTACGAACATATCAATTAGGCGTAATATTATGAATTTAACACTCACCTAATGTGATGGCTGGTGCTGTTTTTCAGACATCAACTTTCGAATGTCAGGATAAAACTGGATAATTTCAGACGTATATCTGGCTCCACGTTAAGTCTGTTCCTATATCTGTTTTTCATGTGTACAAGATGAGAAAATGTTGTCTCGCACAGATATGTAGTGGGAAATGGCAACAGATGTCTTACAGCCCTTTCGGAAATTTCAGGGTAAACAGACCTAGCTTGGAACCAAAACTCCAGTAACGGTAACGAAGGAAACAGCAATTTGAACGTCGAATCAGAGGACAGCTCGATAAGTTGCTCTTCCTCGGCAGAAGGAAGTTCAAATTCAGAGTCTACAAAGGGATTTTTCATCCAGTCGTTATTTTCAAGACCAAACGGAAAATACAGACGTAGTTGAGACGCCAATGACCTCATATGTTCAATCATACTTTCAGCAACATCACTAGAAAGGAGTTGTTCACTGGAATCAATGAAATCACTCAGCATGTGAAAGGAATCGTATTTTCCTTTCTCGATACGGCTGCACCACAAATTTAACTTCTTGATTGTTGCCTCTATCTTGTCTTGCACAGAAAACCTTGAAGGCTCGAGTTAAGAGTATTCAAGATGTTAAAAATGTCCGCCAAGTAAGCAAGAGAGGAGAGCCATGCGAAATCATTTAAATAGTGTGTTAACTGAAATTTAGAGTTTATGAGGAACAACCTTACTTCGTCTCGAAGCTCAAGCAACCGCGTCAAAACCTCACCCCGGGACAGCTATCGGATTTCTGAGTGCAATAATAAGTGTTCGTGATCACTTCCCATTTCATTACAAAGCGCAGAAAATAATCGGCTGTTAAGAGGACGGGCTTTAATAAAATTGACAATTTTTACTGCCTCGTCTAGAATGATTTTGATTTTGAGGGATATACGGCGTGCAGTTAATACTTCGCGGTGTATGCAACAATGTGTCCATTTAACAAGAGGTGCGACTTTCTGGATACGTGCGACCAAATCATTATGTATTCCCGACATTGCCTGAGCACCATCTGTGCTGATACCTACACATTTTTCCAATTGAAGTGCATTTGTAGTTATGAAGTCATTGACAACTTTGAAAAGGGCTTCAGCAGTTGTATTAAGAGGTAACGATTCACAGATCAAAAAATTTTCATAAACTTTATTTTCGTGTTCATATCGCACCAACGCTACCAAATTAGCAATATTTTAAATATCGTGGCTTTCATCCAACTGCAACCCAAAATATTTACTATGACGTAACCGTTCTAGCAAAATATCTTTCACATTTTGAGCCATCTCGTCGATTCTTCTTTTCACAGTATTGTCAGATAACGATATTAGAGACACCTCGTTGGCATGTTTTTCACTAAACAAGTTCTTTCTTATCGTTTTTGTAGCAGGCAAAATTAAATCTTCCCCGATTGCATGGCGTTGTCCATTTCTAGCGATCAGAAGGACGACTTCGTAAGAGGAAAGAACAGCCTTTTCATTTTTCGTTCCACATAAAATGTCCTTAACTAAATTCTGTGAGCCACAAAGTTGCAATTTCTTATTTTGAAAATATTCTATTGTCTTATTAACTGATTCACCATGTTTCGTTTCAAGGTGGCGTCGCAACTTCGACGGCTTCATAGATTTATTCGATAACACTTCGCAACAAAGAACACACTGTGGTCTGTCTTCGCCGTTTTGTTCAGAAAGGAAAATCCCATTTGCAAATTAGCTGGACACTATTTGCGTGATTTTTGAGGGAAGGAACATTATCTGCCCTGGTACTATTTTCGACAACACTAGATCCACTAGGATTATCATCTGTCTTACGTTTCAATGATCCACACTTTAACCACCGATCCATATCTAAATAAGATCGTGAACAAACTGAAAATCAGAAGTTTCGTTGTGAACTCAATTATTTGAACAAAAGCAGAAAAACTGAATATTACACCAAATAGGGATGGATTTGGTGGGGGAGGAGGGGAGAATGGTCGGACAGCAGGTACTAGGACAGCAGTCCACCCTAAAACACGGGTCTGAGTTGCAATGGGCCGACCAAAAGAAGATGTCCTTGGAAAAAGCGACACAAGTCGTTGGTTATTCACCTTTGCTTTAGAAAGGGAAGAAGTAACGGTACAAACAGTCCCGTTAAATTTTACTTCAACCATGGGCCTCAAGAGCCACAGATATACATTGAAAATATCCCAGGTGTGAGGAACATGATAAGATAAAGTTTAATGAAAATAAACTATCCTGCGGACCCCTTTTGAATTACTCGCGGACCCCCAGGGGTCCGCGGACCACGGGTTGGGAAACACTGCTGTGCAGCATTGAGGATGTGGCCGGTTTCACAACTGCTGCGACTGGAGAAAGTGAAGAATGGGCGGCAATAATCAGCACCGCCGACGACAAAAGGATAAATTACTGCAAGGCCCTCTCCGGCAAGACGCTGTTCAGTGCGCTCTATGGCAATTATACAGTCACGCTGAATGAGCTGAAGTCACTGGTAAAGGCCAGCTCATGAAGCACAAATATTCCATCCCGGGAGGAAGGCTTGAAAGAAGTCCGGAGGCGGAAACGACAAAGTACCGCTGAAACCGCACCGACTCCAAAAAAACCAACGGCAGCAGTCGAAAGCAACCCTAAACCAGAGGTAGCCACCAAAAACTACTTCGCCCCCCTCAGGGAGGCAACGATGGAAACGGACACTTCTGGCGCAGAAGCTACTACGCTGGAGGAGGAAACCTCAGATAAAACAGGCAGCCCCCCCCCAATAATTCTAACAACCACAGTGAACCTCATTCAGTTGCAGAAGCAACTAAAAATTTGTTGAAAGGTGACTTTGAGTTCCGTAATACCAAAAGCGGGACCAGAGTCATCACTAAAAGCATGGCGGATTTCGAAGCCGTCAAGTCCCATCTATCCAACAAAAAACTTTCCTATTTTACCTTCTTTCCCAAGTCAGAAAACCCCATTAAGGCTGTAATTCGTCACCTCCCCCACAACACCCCGGCGGAGGATATTTCTGATGGCTTGGTGACCTTGGGATTTGATGAGGTTAGCGTCAAGCAGATGACAACCACCCGAGGGTCGCCTCCAGAAGAAAGGATAATCAGAAACCTTCCCTCTTCCTTATCACCTTACCCAGGACGGAAAAATCCCAAGAAATATTCAAACTACAAAACCTTTGCAATATCTCCATCCGGGTCGAGGCTTATAGAGCACAGAGTAGCCTTATGCAGTGTCACAACTGCCAAAAATTTGGCCATGTCTGGGCTAATTGTAAGCAACCTCCCCGCTGCATGTGGTGCGGGGGTGGCCACCTGCACAGACAGTGCCCCGAGAAACAGAACGCTTCCTCCACTCCAGCGTGTTGTAACTGTGAATTGAAGGATGGAGCGAAACCGCATCCCGCTAACTACCGCGGCTGCAGACATGCGAAGGAGGAACTGCAGAATAAGAAATTGCAGTGAGCACCCAAAAACACAACGGGAAGGGTGTTCTCATCAAATATCGTCACCCCTGGTGTCTCCTTCGCGGCGGCTCTCCGAGGCAACACATTGCAGGAGCAGCGGTCTCAGACTCGACAAACACCAGTGGCAGTTCCACCAGCAGCCACGAAACCGAGCGTCCCGATCCCTGAACTGGAACAACACACAGGTCTGTCAGTTCAGGCTCCTAATGTAAACAGTCAATCTCAATGAAACGAAATGGCCACTAGAGTTCATAGGCCCCTCAAAGTCATAGCATTTAATGTGAACGGCATTGGGAGGCAGCGCCATGAGCTCCGTAAACAGCGGCAAGACCTACACGTAGATGTGGCCCTGTTTTCAGAGACACATCTGAAACTTCATGAGAGGTTCTTTATTCCAAATTACCACTTTTATAGAATCGACCGCCACTCGGGCAGAAAAGGCGGAACTGCCGTTGCAGTAAGAAAAGGCATTCCCCACAACCATGTAGACCTACCATCCCTTGTTTCAGTAGAAGCGACAGGGGTCTGCATATCAATTGGCAATAGCGAAGTGCTACTTGCAGCTGTTTATAAATCTCCAGGCAGAGCCTGGAGTGATGCTGACATCATTGAGCTCTTAAGCTTCAGACGAAAAATCTATTTTGGCAGGTGATTTGAATGCTAAGAACCCCTTTTGGAATAGTAGAGTTTCAAACACCTCAGGTTTGAAACTTATTGATTTATTTGATATGAGTGATTTCGAAATCTCAGCACCACAGTGCCCCACTCATTATTCCCCTGCAGGAAATGGTGACGTGTTAGACATTGTGATTCACAAAAATATCAGAGTGTCAGATGTCATCATCTCTGATATTTTGGACTCAGATCAGCTACCAATAGTATTCCACATAGTGGATCACGTTAAAATTAGGAACCTTTTGGAACCCATTGAAAAATTTACAGACTGGGAGCGGTTTCAAAGCCTCGCTTCCGAATTAATATCACCTAAACTAGAAATTAATTCGGGGGTAGAAGCCGATAAAGCGGCACGCGACTTTGCAGCCTCTATTGCTTCGGCATATAGGCTTTCGACAAGTAAAGTTACACTTTCGTACATAAACAACGATCTTCCTGGTCTAGATCGTTTGATAAAATATAAACAGAGGCTACGAAAACAGGGATCCAGCGTGTAAAACGGCAGTCAATTGGGTCACCAAAGCAATCAGGCGAATGACCCGTAAAAAGGCACTTGAACGGCGGGAGACAAAAATTGGTAACCCTGAAGTCACACTTCAGAGTATGTGGCCCATTGCGAAATCTCTCCTTCAGAGAGACGGACCAAGGGCACCAACTGCTATTCATGGTTCTTCTGGCCTAAAATTTCATCCTTCTGAAAAAGCCAATGAAATTGCCGACTGTTTGGAAACTCAGTTCACGCCACATGACCTGTGCGACGAAAACCATGTACAGCGGGTTGAGGCTAGAGTTCAAGCTCTGCTGGATGCCGTGGATGAAAACCCCCCCTCTTAAGGATCAGACCATGTGACGTTCAGAAATTAATAACATCCCTGAAATTAAAAAAGGCCTGTGGAATTGACGGCATCCTAAATGAATGCCTCAGGCACCTTCCAAGGCGACCATTGGTTCACCTAATTCATTTATTCAATCCCTGTTTTCGGCTCTCTCATTTTCCAAATACTTGGAAGGAAGCAAAAATAGTAACTTTACCTAAACCCGGTAAAGATCCCAAATTCCCTCAAAATTTACGTCCGATCAGCCTCCTGTCCACGACAGGAAAATTATTCGAAAAAGTAATTTTGAAATTCCTCCGTAAACATCTTGAAGAAAGAGGCATGTTCAACGCAAGTCAGTTTGGTTTTCGTGAACGTCACAGCACGTCATTACAATGTATGAGGCTGGCGGATCACGTGACCCTTAATTTAAACAATAAAATGTCTACGGCTGCTGTGTTATTGGATATCGGAAAAGCCTTTGATACCACGTGGCACGCAGGCTTGCTGTGTAAGTTATCAAAATTGGAATTCTCGAACAGTTTGACCAAACTTATTGGGTCTTTTCTCTTGAGCCGTGTCCCTTGACCCTGTGGGTAAAGAACCCAGTTCTTCTACCCACTTAGACCCGTGAACCCCTGCTCAAATGGGTAAGGGACAGGCTCATAAGAAACGACTTGCTTGTACGTGATGTACTATGCCTCCCCAAGGTCGAGTAAGGGATCTCGAGAGAGGAAAACCACTGTCGGCACTATGGGCCAAGCTGGACGGATCGGCTAGTCCGAACTGGTAGGGAACGCACTGCACAAGTATACATAAACACTGGCGTTTCCAAACATATAAATAAATGTATACTGATAACATATGTATACAGGTGGACTCTGCCTGATGGGCAGGGACTGGTCAGAACATGTGATAAATAATTAATACGGAACTACACTGTGCCTAGCCGAACAGAACCCAAGTCAGGCACGCCTCATGGCGTCTTTCTACTTCTTCAGTACAAACATGTACTTAAGCAAGCCTTGAGGGCACAAGGAAATATAAACAGGTTACATACACGCCTGAGGGGCGATCTGCTCTTAACACAACCCTAAACAAAACCAAATTATCTTACGCCACACGGCGTTCATAATCGAAAGGAAACTGTTACTACAGTAAGTCACTTACTTGTATTCATGATTTACAAACTCAAAGATTTACCTCACGACTTGATCCACCCTTGACCATGTCGTGAGGGCACTCTTCCCCCTTCAGACACTGCTACGGCCGAAACCAAATTTTCAAAAAATCAATTCAACATAACGAAACCAAATTTCAACGCAGCGATTTTACCTTCCTGAAGTCAACGGGAAGAGAGAGCGATACATTCATTTGTACTAAGCACGAAAGCTCGGAATGCGTCCAGGAGGGGGGGGGACAAGGTCAGCTGACCTGACGTCAGCCAAGGGCTTTAACTGGAAAGGAGGAGGAACGGCTCGCATCCTGGCGTTTCGGGGTGGGGGGGGACTCCAAGGAACTTCACGAAGAAGAACCGTTGCACGGTTCACTCTCTAAACGTAAATTCTCGGTCGAAGGCGAAATGTCAACGCCAAGGGAAATGCAAGCAAGGGTGCCACAAAATTCTGTCCTTTCCCCTACTCTTTTCAACTTGTATATTAATGATGACCCCCAAACTCATGGTGTTCACCTGGCCCTCTTTGTGTACGACACCTGTCTATATGCGACAGATTGCAAGGAGGGTTTTGTTAGAAAACTACAGCGCGGTCTCAGCTCAATGGAGACCTGGTGTGAGCGGTGGAATATAAAAATTAATGAAGATAAGACTCGGGGGGTCTACTTCTCTCGTGGTCGTCGACCGCCTGAGTCTTGTCTTACTCTAAATTGAAGAAATATTCCATTTGTAAATAGTGCAAAATATCTAGGTGTAATCTTCGATAAGACAGTGACATGGAGATTACACATAGACATAAGCGAAGCCTAGGCCTTCAGAACATTCATTAGAGTATATTCCTTATTCAAAAGTGAGTGATTGAGCGTTAACATTAAATTGACCCTCCATAAAGCTCTTATTAGATCCGTAATGACTTATGCTAGTCCCGCCTGGGAGTTTGTGGCAGACATCCATCTAGTGAAACTGCAGCGCCTGCAAAACAAGGTTCTCCGCACCATTGGCAATTTTCCGAGGCGCACGCCCGTCCGCGATTTGCACATGGCATTCAAAATCCCATACGTATATGACTTGATAACAAAATTATACAGGCAACAAGCAGAAGTCATACAAAATCATGAGAATGATAATGTTCGCAACATCGGACAAATTGAAGCCCTCCACAAAAGTATAAGAGGCTTAAACTTGGCGACGGTCGGGCATGCAACCGTTCAAGTGACTAGACTGCCGTGGTAGCAAATATTACTATAAATAGGGCATAATCTGCTGTACTGAGCCTGGATTGACAGAGGCCTTGTATACATTGTACATAATAGTAATTATTAAGTTTGTATTGTAAATTTATGTAAATACAGACAGTGGACATATTAAAACAGACTGACTGACAAATTCAGACCCGACCTCTTGTCAGAGAGGGAGCCCCACATAGACAAGACAGGAACTTTCATTCAATAGAAATATCTGGTCATGAGCCCCAGCTGGGGCTCGACACCAAGACAGACAGACTGACCGTCAGTTGTAACATGACTTTTACTTTGACAGCAATCTTCAGTGACCACATCAGCCAGTCAGTCATCACACTTAGTCCAGAACGATCAGTCCCTATAGTCATCGGCTCTTCACTGCGTCAGGGACCGTTGCCTTGGCTCTCTGGCGGTCATGCCCATCACCCCGGGCAACTGGCGCAGCTGCCGCCTCTCCAGCGACCGTGCTCTGTGACCAGGCAACTTCTGGCAACTGCCTCACTGCTACCAGACAACTAACTCAGCTGCTGCAATATTATCCAACAGTTATTTCCACCGGCACACGCAGCACTACATAACCAGCCAGACAGACCAGCCGAATGGCCGTAAAACTCCACTGTCTACCGCGGTGTATCATACTGCCTTTTCAGGGCCTGCAAATATCTTGGAGTGGTTGTCTACAGGAGCATCGACAGATCCCACAGATCTATTATGATTGAAACATGTACTGGTTTAGTGTAACCACAATTGTATTGTGAATTAATTGTTGCGTTGATGGCAATATACCATGAGAAAATATTGATGCTGATATAGATGTCATCATTAAAATTTAAAAAAATAATAGTGATTTGGAGAAGGAGGCAAGATATACTGTACATTTATATTCTGTTTCCCTGTTATTAATTTGTAATAAATATGATTTAAGAATCTGACACACAATATAGTATATAAGCAGTGTGACATGTTGAGCTATGGATCACCCCTACCTCCCCAGCGGTACGTGGCGGTAACGTAACGCTCGCGTTACTACGGTAATAGGCGAGTTCCCGCCCCACCACTCCCCTCCGCGGTGACGTAACGCGCAACGCTACGTACCCGTAATCAACTTCCTACTGTGACGTGGCACTCATTACGCAACCGGTAAGCACCGCAGCTATATAAGTGAGCTGCACAGCAGCTACCAGTCAGTTCTAGTGTGGCTACCGCAGAGTTGTAAGGTGAAAGCCGCCGAGTTATAATGTGGACATCGCTGAGTTAAGTAGTCGACGAGAGAGTGTGTTATCAACAGTTCTCCAGTCAACCGACTATAGTGGAGTATAACAACCGTCACGGAAAGAAGAACCGGACGGGTGTGTAATTGTGTAATTGGGAGTGTGTGTGATACAGTGATACATAGCTTCCCTACTGTAAACATGTAGACTACTGAAGACAGAGTGAACTGATTTGCGCATAGGGTTATAAGTCGTGAAACCCCGCAACAGTGTTTACAGATTAATGTGATTAGGGTTATAAAGTGTGAAACCCCGCACCTGTGTGATAATTAAATGTAGCCGTTATTTGTAGATTGTTAAATAAACCCAATTAACCATCTCTACGGCGCCTTCGGTAACGAAACACGTTACATTGGTGTCAGAAGTGGGATGAACTTAAACACGCCACATACGAATTATTGTGCATCAAGTATCTTACTGCTACAAAATGGAACAACTATTCGAAATGCTGAAAGAGATGAAGGCCGATAGGAAGGCTGACAAAGAAGAGATGGAGGAAGAGAGGAGGAAAGAGAAGGAAGAGAGGAGGAAAGAGAAAGAAGATTTGATGGCCAAACTAGACTCCTGTCAAGAAAAGGCGTCGGCCGATAGAAAAACCGACAAAAAGAAATACTGGCCATTATGGAGGCCAACCGAGAGGAGAGGAGAGTCGGCCAAGAAAAATTGAGAGAGAAAATCGAAACCGACAAGGAAGAAATGAAGGCAGAAATGCGATCTATGCGGTCAGAGTTTAATGAGACAATCCAACATAGAATTGAAAACATTTTTGCGATCCTTGAACACGATAAACAGACTCTCCAGTCAGAAATAACTCAGAAGGTTGAAGTGTCCCTCTGCGCGCGGACAGATAAACTACAGGAAAACCTGACGAAAAACTTCAACGAAACCTGCGCTGCAATTGACGAAACCAAACGCGAGCTCCAGGCCCGGTTGGATATAGTGCAAATGAAGGCCGAGCGGGTAAAAACATCAACAATCGTCGCGAGCACAGCTCAGCCACCGACATTCTACGGGAATTCAACGTGGAGCGTTTTCCGGCGACAATTCGAGACCGTAGCAGAACACAAGAAATGGTCGGACAAGGAAAAATTAACATACCTGATCACCGCCCTGGAGGGTCGGGCGGCAGAAATACTACCCGGCATTCCGGCAAATGCCACTTACGAAGAAACTCTTCAGGCCCTAGAGGACCGTTTCGGGGACCAACACTTTGCAGCTGCCTACCGCTGCCAATTAAGAACAAGGACCCTGAAACCTGGAGAATCCCTGCAAGACTTTGTCACGGCCATTGAACTGCTTTCCCATCGTGCCTACCCCAATCTACCTGCAGACCACATAGGAAGAGAGGCAGGAATAGCCTTCGTATACGGAATACGAGATGCCGATATAAAGTTCCAGCTGCTGCTAGGAGGTTAGAAGAAGGTAAACGAGGCCCTCCGACGAGCGCTGGAGCTGCAAGCGGTACTGATAGCAGCTAGACCTCACGAAGGTAGCACCAAGACATACGGGAAGTACCGATCGTCCCCCACCCATCGAGGAGACGGAAGACAATCAGGGTGCTGGAGTTGTGGAAAACTGGGCCACTTCACGAATAACTGCCCCTACGAACAGGAAGGGTACACAACCGTCGGGAAACGAGCGACGGCCGGCGGAGGAGGGCAAACATCGGCATATGCGTTAAGACCCCCACACTACCCACTCACCGTCAAAAGGGTGAATGCCAACCACAATGAGATGACGGCCTGTCAAGAGATAGAGGCACATCTGCAAGAAGGAAAGCCGGCCTCAGTGGACACGAAACCTGCGGCGGCACAACAAGAGGAGGTCCCCACAGTGATACCGGTCAGAGTGACGATGGCCTGCCGAGAAACAGAGGCACGTCCAGAAGGGGAAAAGCCGGCCTCAGAGAACAGGAAACCTGAGGCGGCAGGTTTACGAGAGGTACTCATACAAGACGCCGAAGTAATGCCAGTCGGAGAACCGAAGAAGAAAAGGCGTAGGGACCGAAAGAAGCGGAATGTGAAGAATTCAACGCGGGAAAAGAGTGGACCCCAGAAGAAGTTGGCTGCCCCCTGCAGGAAGACATCCCGTCGCGCGACAGTGGCACGACGTTGGAGAAATGACTTCAAGAAGGAAACTCCCCAGGGAACCTTCGGATGCCGGAGAGAGGACTTGGCGCCACGGTCTCGTGCCAGGAAGCGGCTGGAAGACCCGGAGGAACGACGAAGCTGGCAAGGACGAACAACGCATCAAGGGCTGTTACGTCGACATGAGGAACCTCCGAAGACAAACTTGATCAAGGACTGGACTGTGTGGAGGGGACGACCCCCTCCAAAACGAAAAAGACCTCAAGCAGAGGAGGAACCGGTAATGTAGATGAACCGGCCTCCCCAGAGAGAATGAGTGTGCCTTAGAATGGAAGTAATGGATGAATGAGACACAACTGGATCATCTGGCGAACTGAAAGGAAACCGCTCGAGACGAGCAGGTCTTAAGAGGGGAGCGGTTGTAACAGCCGGAGAAAAATCACTGCAAGGAGTAGCCCAAATACCATGAGACGCAACAAGAACAGCCTCCGAAGCAAAGGAACGGGGATGCACCGTTAGGCTATTCGGGACGAACAGCCTTAAGGAGGAGCAGTGTGACATGTTGAGCTATGGATCACCCCTACCTCCCCAGCGGTACGTGGCGGTAACGTAACGCTCGCGTTACTACGGTAATAGGCGAGTTCCCGCCCCACCACTCCCCTCCGCGGTGACGTAACGCGCAACGCTACGTACCCGTAATCAACTTCCTACTGTGACGTGGCACTCATTACGCAACCGGTAAGCACCGCAGCTATATAAGTGAGCTGCACAGCAGCTACCAGTCAGTTCTAGTGTGGCTACCGCAGAGTTGTACGGTGACAGCCGCCGAGTTATAATGTGGACATCGCTGAGTTAAGTAGTCGACGAGCGAGTGTGTTATCAGCAGTTCTCCAGTCAGCCGACTATAGTGGAGTATAACAACCGTCGCGGAAAGGAGAACCGGACGGGTGTGTAATTGTGTAATTGGGAGTGTGTGTGATACAGTGATACACAGCTTCCCTACTGTAAACATGTAGACTACTGAAGACAGAGTGAACTGATTTGCGCATAGGGTTATAAGTCGTGAAACCCCGCAACAGTGTTAACAGATAAATGTGATTAGGGATATAAAGTGTGAAACCCCGCAACTGTGTGATAATTAAATATAGCCGTTATTTGTAGATTGTTAAATAAACCCAATTAACCATCTCTACGGCGTCTTCGGTAACGAAACACGTTACAGTATTTAACATGCATATGTAGCTTAAAACTGATTCGTGGTTCACATGATGAACAGTGTATGCAGCAATAAAAAGGAAAAAGAATAAAGTAATTCAAATTTATGTAAGATTTGAGACTTTCACGGCGGTGACTATGAAGAATGCAGACTTCTGGGATTTGGCACCGTGTATACGATGGGGTACTCAAATGAAACCGAACTATTTTTTTTTGTGGGCAAAGCTTTTTTAGTACCGCGTTTTGCTGCTATGAGCGCATAGAGATAACATTCCTGAGTCGATAAGCCGACTACCTTTGCTTCAGAAGGTAAGGTCTAGTTTCGGCAGAGTTTATAGTGACAACTGTTTCGTTTGATTGTCGTTTTTGCAATGGCTGATTTTCGTGAACAGCGTGCGGGGTGAAATTCTCCTTCTTGCTCGGGAAAAGTGGAACAGAAACTCTTGAAATGTTAAAACGGCGTACAAGGACGATGCTATGGGGAAAACTTAAGTGTCTGAGTGGTTTTCCCGTTTAAAAATGGTGAAATGTCAATTGATGACAAACCTTGTTCTGGTCGTCCTTCCACGGCCCGAACACATGAAAATGTTGAAAAAATTCGTGAAATCATCAAGGTAGATCGATGACGGACCATTGAAGAAATTGTGGAGCTGTCGGGAATGACTTGGAGCCCAGTGGCCAGATTTGTGGCAGTCGGGTGACTGATTTTTCCATCATGACAATGCCCCTGCTCACACAGCTCTGTCTGTACGACAATTCTTGACCAAAATGGTATGACCGGTATTACGCCGTGGTGGCAGGGGGCGTGGAGGTATCCCTCCTTGCCACCACATCTTACGCTGCAAGGGGTTAACACAATAATCCTAGATTACCCTCGGCTAGGATTCTCCTGATTCTGGACTTCCTTCGTTACCTGAAGCTGCCACCATCTATTTTATATCTTAAAGGGGTGAAAAAAGAACCAAGGGCCGTGTAGCGCGGTGGTCGAGCGTGCTCTGTTGGTTGGCCATTTCTTCACTGTCACCTCTTATTATTGGCGTAGAGTGGGCGTCTCTGGTCTGACCCGCCTCTCCCTATCGTCTGTCACACCACTTATTATCCTCTACGACAGGGATGGATCGGATATGTCACCGCTGTCGCCAATTTTGTCTTAGTGACGGGTGTGGGTGGAGGTCGCCCTCCACTGTAACCACTCATTACGTCTTATGGGGGCGTTGATATAAAGGCTACTAAGCGCTGCCTGCGTGGCAGGTGCCTATCCCAGTCCATTCCTAGTACCTCCCCTTCTGTCGTTGCATTCGGCTGTTGCTGCCTTTGGTTTTGGTAGCATCCTCGGGATCGGTCGTGGAAAGGTTGATAATGGAGGGGAGAATCACAATCCCGGTACATCCTGCTCTAACTACTAACTACCCTGCTCTATTTACACTCTTATTTATAATATTTACAATATTAACAAGGCCGACTTTCAGTCGGGACTACGTAGTGACTTTACTTTCATGCTATGCTTCCTCATGTTCCCCCCTTCGGGGGGTAAGGGCCTTGAGCTTCTCTCTCTCTCTCTCTCTCTCTCTGTTTCGACTCCTGAAGCTTTGCAATTATTCTTCGTTCGACGTGAACCTTTTTCCTGTCTCCATTTCCTACTACTCATTACATAATTCTACACTATCATAATACTTCACCCTTACGATATTTTAACCCTAAAGTAATGCATATTAAAAGCCTACCTATAGTTATCCAAAATCCATGGTCGCCACTATGAACAACAAATATGCGTCCTCCGCATACTACCAGTAATCATAATACACTATTACGACAACCATGTCTACCACACTTACCCTTGCCTGTTACTTGTTATATTATTTTTCTTATTTTACCCTAAGGGCTCTCCGGGCACACTTGAGTTTCTTTCAACATTTTACCACAACACTTTTATCAACATTAATGTTTAACAGCATGGCTAATATGAGTAAAGTGACTTACTTTCGATAAGAGACGCAGGCTAGATTCCACTAATCGTAAGACGCATCTTGAACAGAGCCTCCGGCTGACAACTGAATATTATGCTTTTGATCAGATCCCTAGTCTCCTAAATTCAGCAATTTATATCATAAACTTGCTGACTCTGCAGTTGACGAAAGAGGGAGGTTAACTCCTCCTTTCGTCCTCAATTTCGGGGTGGATGGTTTCCATTGGCTACCCTTTGGCTGTGGGTGTGCTCGTGGTCCTCTTTGCTGCTTATTTAATAATATTATCCTTTACTCCAGTGTCCCTCCAACGCGACTTGCAGAAGTTCTATTGCATATTCTGCTAAATCAGGCATTCTTAACCTAGATTGCCTGTCCAGGTGTTGAAATACTAATGTAATTGCTGTAAAACGTTTGTCGCAAGTCTTGAAACATTTAGGCAAAGCATTTTGACTTCTAGTCTCAAAATTTCGGCGCAACAACTCCTGTTCCTCACCCTCCATACTCACCCGACCTTGCCCCGTGCGACTCTTTTTTTGTTTCCTCGAATGAAAAGAGACATGAAAGGAAAAAACGACGGAGGCGCTGTCAAGCATCTCAAAAGATGAATTTAGACAATATTTTGAAAAATGGAATAAAAGACTAGACAAGTGTATTAGTGTAAGTGGATAGTACTTTGAATGGGATTGAAGGTTTGTGCTTAAATCTGAATAAGTAAGTTTAAAAAAATAAGTTCGGTTTCTTTTGGGTATCCCCTTGTATGTGGTGTTAACCGACATTTCGGATGAACGTATCGCCTCCATCTTCAAGGTAGAAGGAAAAATATAAGAAATCCCCAAGCGAAGAGACCTAGGTGTTGGAAATATACACAGCTATGTGAGAGCAGTGAAGGAAGGGGGAAAGGGCACGTATACAAGTGAAATCAGTAGTGTGAGTGGGGGGAAAGGAGCTGGGGCAGGCAGGGTTTTTCTGTTAGGGGAGAAAAAGGCAAGGTTAAAGGCTGGGCACTAACCCTTAAGCTGGGGGGCGGTTGTTATTGTAGTCGGTCACGGCCTGTGTAGCCTTCTGGATCTGGCGACATATCCCGGGGGGGTTAAGAGAACGATGGGAGGCTTCCATGATTTGCTGAGACATATCCCCCTCTCTGTTCATATTTTCTGGATGCAGTTCAATCTCAATGGCCTCCCTAATGATGCGATCCATATAGCGGGTCTTGGTGGTGAGGATGGAGGTATTCTGAAGCTGAATGCGGTGTCCCAGATCGATGCTGTGTTCAGCTACGGCCGACTTTTCCGGATGTTCATTCATTCATTTTTATTGGTTTCAGAAATCCACATTTTGCAATACAGCCTCCAGATATAGAAGTCAAATTATTTGTATAAAAGTCAGTAATACTATAATTTAATATTTAACTACATACACAAATTATGTACATGTCCAACATACCATATAAAACTATATTAAAAATTTAAGACAACGTAAGTTCCCCAACAGAGTAAGCAATTCAATCCATTGTTGTATACGCGTTATTGTTGTATAAGAACTATTTCATTTGGTAAAGGTGTTGCATACGCTGTTATTTCATTTGCATTTACTCTTAATATGTTATTTCATTAGCATTTAATTTTAATAGAAATGTAACAGAAATGGTAGCGGCACATAATTCGAGATGCAGTCGAGATAACCAAGGGGGTCAGACGCGTGACCTCCGTTTTAGGCAGCTGTGGCTGCTAAGAGATCACGTACAAATCCAGGGAGCGAAGCCCACACAAAAATAGGCGAGACATAAGCAAGCAAACTAACAGAGCCCAGCTCTGAAATATTCCTTACGACTGGTGGTGTTATTAAAACAAAGAATGAAAAGACAGTCTGATGCAGACGGAGCGAGAGACTAGTCGTTGACCGAGATAGCGGCTAGGTAGAGCCAAGACAGCCTTCCCTCCCTGGAACCCTAGCTATCAGTCCTCAGGTGTAGCGTACATGTGTAATCTACAGAAGTTAGTTAATAAACTCAATTTGCTGATTACACCACTCTTGTCGGATCAAACGATCTTCCTCTGTCAACCCGCATATCCAGCGATTTCCACGCGCGCCCAGCCTAGGAAGCACCAGACCTAGACCTGACTTGTGCGCCGGTAACATACACGATACGCCAGCGCCGGGCATCCAGTGAGGAACTTCGGGATACAACATAAATTTTCTGGTGTCAGATGTGCGGTCTTGGGGTTGATTCGAGTGAGTGCACGGAGGGAGCGTGAAGCTGCAGGAGAGAAGCTAAAACTGAGGTCGCGAAACTGCAACCGTGAAGCTGCAAGAGTGGCGCTGATCTAGAGAGCTATAACCAGACGGAGGCGTCAGAACGAGGCATCAGAACGAGTCATCAGGACGAGTCTTCAGAACGAGTCATCAGAACGAGACATCGGAACGAGTCATCAGGACGAGTCATTGGAACGGGCTGTCGGAACGAGACATCGAAGCGGACAGGAACCAGTGCAGTGGGCTGATCGCGTAACGGTGAGTTTTTGCTCAATCTCCAGGCCAGTCACGCCCAGTAGCTCCAGTACCCCGATTGCAGAAACCCGTAGACGAGGAACCATGGCCGAGGAGTTTATAAGTTTAGGGGAGGTGCTAAAATTGATACCCCATTTCAAGGGAAATAAGAACGAAGTTGTGGCCTTCATAGCGAATGTGGATACCGCTTTCTCCGTAATAAACCCTGACCAGGCAGACACACTGTATAAGTTCGTCCTGAACCGCATTAGTGGGGAACCAAGAACGTCTATAATACACTGAATTCTTGAGGATTGGACGGAATTAAAAAAAAATTTTGAAAAACTCGTATGTCGAAAAGAGAACGCTCGACTTCCACGCTAGCCAACTCTTCAGGTCGAAACAAGGCAAAGACGAGAGGGTGTCGGAATGGATCCAAAGGATTCAAACACTGGGTTCACAGTTTCGTGAAGCCGCCCTGCTAAATAGTACAGAAGGGGCACGGGAAGGGATACTTGATTTATCCGACAGATTAAGAGATATCTGTTTCTTGCAAGGCTTGCACTCGGACCGGATCCAAACTATAGTCCGAAGTAGGAATTATAGGGACTTCGACGAGATAGCAGAAACAGCACTCGTGGAGGAAAGCGCCACCGTATCGAAGCAGGATAGGTTTAAATATGAGGGAACCGGCCCAAGCAGGTGCAGTTCGTGTGGGAAAATGGGACACACGAGCAGTAAATGTTATAACAAGGAAAGAAGGGAGATGAGAGCTAACCCAGTTATTGCAAGGAAGCCAGCAGATAATACCAAAACCTTTACTTGCTTCCGTTGTGGAGAGAGGGGACTGGTTGCCAGACATTGCAGAAGGCCGCCGAGAGAGAGGGAAAGCCCTAATCCTGTGAAACTGTCGGGAAACGGGAGGTGGCCAACGGAGAACAGCCGTCCAACGGTCCCCTCTACTCAATAGGCTGTACCGACAAGAATCTTTGCGAGTATGTGGGTTTGAACCTAGATGTAAGTAACGAAACCCGGTTGTACCTACTCCTTGATAGTGGAGCTGACGTAAGTATCATGAAAAGTAAAAAACTAATCGAAACGGTCGCCTTCGAACCCAGAGACAGGGTAAAAATTAAGAGTGTAGATGGGTCGGTAACCGAGACCCATGGAACGATAGAAACCAGAATAAGAGAGGGAAGTGTAGAAGTTCCCTTTACGTTCCAGCTGGTTAGTAAACAGGTGGACATTGTGTGCGACGGGATCCTAGGAAGGGACTTCCTTCGTCAGACACAAGCAAAGATTTGCTACAAAACCGGAACTCTGACGTTTCGGCATGAAGGTTTTGAAATTCGGTAAAGATTACTCAGCAGGAGGGAGGGAGAATGTGAACAGATAGAACAGAACCGTGCTGTCAGGACAATAACCCTACCCAGACGATCTGAGGTAATAGTGAAATTGCAGGTCGCCGCAGGAAACGCAACCGCAGAAGGACTACTTGAAAAGAGGGAGGTTTTAGATGGAGTATATATGGCACGATCCCTGACCAAGGTTGTAGATGGATACGTGTTAACCAGTATGCTAAATAGGAGGGATGATGAGGTAGAGATTGAGGAACCGGTGGCTGAGTTGAGGGAAATTCCGGAGGTTGTGGCAATACCTCCAACTGATACAGAGAGAAAAATTGGGAAATGCAGAGACGAGGATGTCTTGGAACAGTTGAGGACTGAGCACCTCAATCCCGAGGAGCTTTAGTCTCTCACCAAGATATTGTAACGTGTCGGCAAACCAGAGGAGTAATTTCTATGGAAACGCTACAATAGACCGTTACAGAGGAGACAACAATTGCTCCATTGTAGTTCTAACAGGAGTCTCCATGGTTATAACAGAGGGTTCGTTGCCTAACAGCGGCCAAGGTTATAAATAGCCCAGCTTCAGCGAGAAACAGTCAGTCTCGGAAGAGCCAGCTAAGGAGCCAGCCGTGATCAAGCCTTCGGAGAAGAAAGTCTCGGAACAGACTCCGAAGTAGTTAGTCTCGGATCAGTCTTCGGAGAAGAGAGTCCAGTGTCTCGCCGAATATTGTGAGCAGTGATTGTAACACTGCAAGTGTAAATGTCTGTAAAGTGTGTGTAAGACGAGCGAAGGAATAAGCTCGCTATATCAGAAGACGGCGTGAATTTATTTGTCGCGATATACGCCCAATACGTGACAATATATTTAGAATATCAAGATGTGTTCTGTGTGCCAGTAGACCAGTTAAGCTGCACTAACGCAGTAAAACATTCTATAAATTTGGTACCGGGGACGTCACCCTTAAATACGAGGCCCTACAGACTCCCGGAGACCCAGAAAGAGGAGGTAGACAGACAGGTCACGAAATTGCTACACGAAGGGATCATAGAAGAAAGTGATTCCCCGTGGAACATCTCTATCCTAGTGGTAACCAAAAAAGGGGGCGCGAGTGGTGAAAAACGATGGCGAATGGTCGTGGACTTTCGAAGGTTGAACGAGAAGACAGTGGGGGATGCCTACCCGCTGCCGGACATAACAGAAATTTTAGATCAGTTACAACAAAATAAATACTTTTCATGCTTTGGACATGGTAATGGGGTACCATCAGATCGAGTTAGAAGAGAAAGATATAGAGAAAACAGCGTTCAGCACCAAACATGGCCATTGGGCATATAGGAGGCTACCTTTTGGGTTAAAGACAGCCCCAGCCACATTCCAGCGGATGATGAATACCGTCCTTAGTGGGTTAACTGGAACGCGATGTTTCGCATTTTTGGACGACATTGTTGTGTATGCCAAATCACTAGAAGAGCATGATATGAAATTAGGAGAAATTTTTGAATGGTTGAGGCGATACAAATTGGAGCTGCAACCTGAGAAATGTGAANATTTTTGAGGAAAGAAGTGAGCTACCTTGGGCACGTAATCACTGAAAATGGGGTGAGACCCGACCCCGCCAAGATACGCGCTTTAGAGAATTTTGAAACCCCCACCACCGCGAAGCAATTGAAATCGTTTCTCGGAATGGCAGGTTACTATCGGAAGTTTATCCAAAACTTTAGTAGAATTGCGTCACCCTTACACCGGTTATTGAAGAAGGATGCAAAGTTTGAGTGGACGGAGGCACAGGAGCATGCATTCCACAGGTTGAAATCCAAATTAACAACCCAGCCCATACTCCAGTACCCTGATTTTTCGAAAGAATTTATCGTCACCACGGATGCGAGTAACGACGGTCTAGGGGCCGTGTTATCACAAGGGGAGATAGGAAAGGATTTGCCGATAGCCTATGCGAGCCGAAGCCTGAACAAGGCTGAGACGCATTATACCACCAGCGAGAAGGAGCTTCTTGCAATCGTCTGGGCGGTAAAATACTTTAGACCCTATTTGTATGGTCGCAGATTCAAAATAGTAACCGACCATAAACCACTTACTTGGGTAATGAATGTCAAGGACCCAGGATCAAGGTTACTCCGGTGGAGAATTAAACTGGAGGAGTATGATTTCGAGATACTCTACAAAAAGGGTTCATTGAACACGAACGCGGACGCACTCAGTCGGATAGGTAGTTTGATGAAAGATGACAAGAGGGTCGATTTGGACGAGGACACTAAGAAACAAATTCTGTATGAATTCCATGACGCACCCCTGGGTGGGCACAGGGGCATGAATAAGACTTACAAGGCGATCAAAGAGCGTTATGCGTGGGCTAACATGAGACGAGAAATCGAAGACTACGTGAAGAAGTGCCGAAGTTGTCAGGTGAACAAGTTACTAAAACCCAGGAAAAGGGCTCCGATGGAGATAACGACTACGGCGGATAATCCATTCGACAGGAGTAGCCTGGACATAGTAGGACCACTGCCAGAAACTGAAAAAGGAAATAGATATATTTTAACCTCTCAGGATGATTTAAGCAAGTACGTGATCGCCGCACCGATGCGCCACCAGGACGCGGAGACGGTAGCTAGGGAGTTTGTGACGCAGGTTGTTCTCAAATATGGGACTCCGAATACGGTGTTAACTGACCAGGGCGCCAACTTCCTCAGTGACGTGTTTAGGAGCACGTGCAAGATGCTTAAGATCAAAAAGATTCAGTCGACCGCATTCCATCCGGAATCGAACGGCGGACTCGAGAGGAGTCACCGTGTATTGGCAGAATACCTAAGACACTATGTGAAAGAAGACCAATCGAACTGGGACGAGTGGATACCGTTTGCCATGTTTACGTATAACACGACCGAGCACTCAGCCACGGGTCACACACCCTTTGAATTAATTTTCGGTCGCAAGTCCACTTTACTCTCAGCACTGGCAGACAGCCGAAGTCCCCAGTACAACTACGACGATTATGTAGCAGAGTTAAAAAAGAGACTACAAACAGCTCATCAGGCTGCTAAGGAAAACTTATTGTGGAGTAAAATCAGAAGCAAGGAACATTACATTAAGGAAACTGAGAGATTAGAACTCCACGAAGGAGACAGAGTATTGCTGTATGCCGAGACAGTGCGACGGGGGAGATCGAAAAAACTAAGTTCCCAGTGGATAGGACCTTACGAAGTTGTAGCTATAGACAAGGTCAATGTTACCATTAAGAGGGGAAAGAGAGTGCAAAAAGTGCATGTAAATAGGGTGAAGCCGTTTTACTAGGAAGATAAGGGAACTAGGAAGATAAGAAAGTTCAAAAAATATATATATATCTATATCTATATATACATATATACCATGTGTGGCAACAAAAGAATAGCAGCACCAACTTTCTTTTGCAGATGGGAATCCAAACGATAGCGCTGATAGCGTGGACGGTATGGATGGTTATAGCAAGGGGCGTGGCGTCAGACATCGACGACTTAGGATATACCTTGGAAAAGTACAAGGAATCGCCAGGTATCTATTATGAAAACATAGGCCAGGCAAACTTCTACAACACGAACTGGAGGACCATAGTGTATGTGGACCTTAAACAAACCGTCAATCAGTCGGTAGGAATAGAACAATATATTAAGCACATAAGCAGACTGTGCCACGAACTCGCGGTAAAGAACCAGACGGAGTGTAATTATTTCCATGACATAGCAGAACGTAAAATTCGACAGATCAAGGGGACTGAAAAATTATTGCTAGAGGTAACTGATCCAAAATACAGTGGAAAACGCATAAGAAGGGGAGTACTTAATTTCGTTGGTGAAATTAGTAAGATTCTTTTCGGAACTATGGATAATGATGATGCTAAATATTACAATGAGCAGATACGACACTTTGAAGAAAATTCTGATAGCATGACGAACCTGTTGAAACAACAGTTGTCTGTAGTAAAATCCACTCTAGGGGCCATAAACGAAACCCTCTCGGATATGGAGTACAATGAGGATGTCGTAAAGAGGGGACTATCCCAAATTAAGGCGTATGTAGAATCAGTGATTTCAAATACCACCCGAGTTACTGATGCTTTGGCTGATAAGATTACGGTAGAAAGCCACATTGCACGCGTGAATGAGGCATTGAATACTCTACAAAGAAGCCTCGATGTAGTGATTGATAGCATTATCAACGCGAGGAAGGGAATTCTGCAACCGCAAGTGGTACCCCCCAGCCTCCTGATGGACGCCTTAACACGAAGTTTCCCGTCTTTTCCTAAGGAAACTATGGCTCCCTTCCCCTTGAGCAAAGACTCTATAAACTTACTGCTTAAAATTTGTGATATACATGTCTATTTGAGTGATGGTATATTGGGTTACGTGGTAGAGTTACCACTGGTGAACAGAGGAAATTTTAAGATACTCAAAATGACTCCAATACCAGTAGCGCTAGACTTAAATAAGTTTCTGTATATTGATACTGCTGAATCCATGTTGTGCCTTGATCAAGCAAGACAATATTACTTAATGTTAACCGAAGACGAGCTAAGGCAATGTAAAACCAAGGACTCCAACTCATATGTGTGCAAACAAAAACATCCTTTAATGTCTAGCCATGTACATGAGTCTTGTTACATTAGGCTACTGCAGTCAAATGAGAGGATCCCAAGGAGTTGTGAAACTAGAATAGCGAAATTAACTAATACTGTATGGGTACAGTTAATGAATAATGAATGGATATATTTCTCCCCTTCCATAGACAGTGTAACAGTGCTATGTGACGGGAAGGAACCTGCTGACGTGTTGCTTACAGGAGTGGGAAAATTAAGTATCAATAGTGGGTGCAAAGGGTATAGCACCTCGGCGTTGCTGCAAACCAGTTTTACTGTAGCCAGTAATTCATCTGTGAAAGGAGGAGACCTGCTCACGCAAGTCCCCCTCCGATTTGATTGTTGTGAGGAACTCAATATGAGGGTCAACCTTAGTAGCATACATTTAGATATGAAGTTCAAGCAAATTGTTTCCCACTTAAATGATTTGAAATATGCTAGTTTCAAGGTTTCCGACCTAGAAAAGGAAATACAAGAACAAGAATGGAAAAACAAACACATCAGCAGCCATATATCTTATTCTGTAATGGTATATATTATTTTTGCAATTATTGGTCTGCAAAACTGAGCATGGAGATTTAACTTCTGGCGTGTATTGTGATTATGAACTACATTATTTTGTTCTAACTTTTCTAAATGTAGTTTAACATGGCATACTATTCCAAATATATTACACACAAGGTAGTGGAAGTAGGTTTAAATCCTTAAAGAGTTGTCTACATGATGCTAATCTACTCACACCACTAATTATTCTAACAATTCGTTTCTGCAATTTAAATATAATTTTACTTTTTGGGTCGCTACCCCAGAAAATTAAACCATACTTCAAATAAGCATGGAAGTGAGCAAAGTAAATACTCCTAATAACCTGTTGGCTTGTTACATCCCTAAGGGATTTTATCATGTAACAGACTTTATGAAGTTTTGAGCTTAAGAACATCATATGTGATTTCCACTCCATATGTTCACAAACATGTAAACACAGAAATTTCGTTTCACATTTCTAGGAGATCTCCATTTTGCCAAATTTGATTTGAGGTTTTATCAAATCTCTTTCTTGTCTATTATGAAATGTCATTGCTATTGTTTTCTCAGCATTCAATATAAGATTATTTGCATTGAACCATCCATATAACTCGTTCATGACTTTATTTATCTTTTGCTGCAGGATATGTTCCTTTTCAGCTGTTACCAAAATATTTATATCATCTGCAAACAAAACTATCCTCGCCTCTTTGATATTCAAAGGCGGATCATTTCTGTATAATAAAAATAATAATGGCCCAAGCACTGAACCTTGTGGTACTCCATATTTAATTTCTCTTGGAGCCGATAAATAATTTTGCCATCACAACTTATTTCAACAACTTGCTTCCGGTATGCCAAATAGGATTTAAACCATAAGTTTGCCACACCTCTTACTCCATATGTTTGCAATTTAGAAAGTAAGAAGTCATGATTTATGGCATCATACGCTTTAGTTAAATCACAAAAAATTCTGACCTGTTTTTCTTTATTCTCAGCTGGTTCCTGTATATTTGCTAGTAAAGAGTAAACTGCAGTCTCAGTCAACCTATTGATCCTAAATCCATGTTGGGCCTCTGTTAATATGGTATTTCTTGTCAAAAAGGAGAGTAACCTATTCTGCATCAACTTTTCCAAGATTTTTGAGATAGCACACAAAAGGGATATTGGTCTATAATTTTTCATATCCTTCTTGTCTCCCTTTTTATGGAGTGGTTTTACCTTTGCTATCTTAAATCTCTCTGGGAAAATACCTGCTTCTAGAGAGGCATTATAAATGTGGGCTAATGGCATTTTAACCGCTTCTATACATTTTTTAACCACATAATCCGGTATTTCATTGGTACCTGCTGAAAATTTCCCCCTAAATTTCTTCACAACTTCTAATATCTCGTTTTCTCTCACTGGACAAATAAACATGGTTTCATTACAGGTATTTATTCTCTGTGGTGCTTTACAGCACAACATTGCACTAT
>NW_019731241.1:13443-14400 GCF_002891405.2 Cryptotermes secundus | reverse complement strand
AGTTATAAAGTAACAGTCGCCGAGTCGAGACGTAAAGTCAGCCAGTCAGTTGTATTGTGGCATTTGGAGTGTACTAATTGTGATACTGCAGATAGCAGTAATCGTAAATCTGTAATTTGGGTGATTGTAAGTGCGAATGTGAAATAAAATTCGCTACATCGAATACATCGAGAATTTATTTGTCGCGATATACGCCCGATACGCGACAACTGGTGTCAGAAGTGGGATCTGGACCTCCACACGTGACCGACGAGATTCGATCTCAAGACCCGTGACGATTTGGTGTCAGAATTTTACGAACTTAAACACGCCTTGAAGAATTAAACTTACGACTGTTTCGACTATTTGACTGCTATAAAATGGAGAAGCAAGGTCTTCAACTAATAATCGAAATGTTGACGAAGGCAGAGGCTGATAGAAAGATCGAGGAGGAAGAGAGGAGGAAAGACCATAAGGATTTCATGGCAAGATGGGAGGCTGACAGACAGGCCTGGCGAGAAGAAATTGCTGCAGAGAGAGAAGCCTTCCAAGCAAAAACGAAAGCCATCCGAGAAAGGACGGCCGCCATGCGAGAGAAGAAGTTGCAAGCCAATATGGATGCCTGGCAGGAAGAGACGTTGGCCTGTCCAGTGGACACGATACCTGCGACGGCACAACAAGAAGAGGTTCCCATAGTGATTCCGGTCGGAGCGACGATGGCCTGCCTAGTAATGGAGGCACGTCAAGAAGAAGATCTGGCCTCAGCGAACAGGAAACCTGAGGTGGCAGAATTACAAGAGGCACCCGTACAAGACGCCGAAGTAATGCCGGTCATAGAACCGAAGAAGAAAAGGCGCAGGGACCAAAATCGACGAAATAAGAAGAATCCGACACGGGAAAATTGCGGACCCCAGAATAAATTGGCCGTCGTCCACAGGAAGGTGTCCCGCCGCGCAACAGTGGCATGGCGCAAACGCC
>NW_019731241.1:424-12879 GCF_002891405.2 Cryptotermes secundus | reverse complement strand
AGTCAGCCAGTCAGTTGTATTGTGGCATTTGGAGTGTACTAATTGTGATACTGCAGATAGCAGTAATCGTAAATCTGTAATTTGGGTGATTGTAAGTGCGAATGTGAAATAAAATTCGCTACATCGAATACATCGAGAATTTATTTGTCGCGATATACGCCCGATACGCGACAATATGAACAGAGAGGGGGGTTTTGTCTCAGCAAGTCATGGAAGCCTCTCATCTGTTCTCTTAACCCCCCCCTCGGGATATGACGCCAGATCCAGAAGGCTACACAGGCCATGACCGACTAACATAACAACCGCCCCTCCCCAGCTTAAGGGTTAGTGCCCCGCCTTTAACCTTGCCTTTCTCTCCCCCAACACAAAAACCCTGCTTGTCCCAGCTCCTTCCCCCCTCCCACACTACTGATTTCACTTGTATACTTTCCCTTCCTCCCTTCCTTCTCTGCTCTCACATAGCTGTGTATATTTCCAACACCAGTCTGCTTTTACCCGTTCTCACGGTCTCTTCGCTTGTGAATTTCTTATATTTTTCCTTCTACGCTGAAGATGGAGGCGATACGTTCCTCCGAAACGTCGGTTAACACCACATATACGCGGTGCCAAATCCCAGAAGACTGCTTTCTTCAAATCAAATTTAGTATTGTTAAGTCATGTAACCTGAATCTAAAGTAGTAAATGTTGCTGTGCTATCACATGAAATTAAATATTCTTCCTTTTTATTCACAGTATCGGTCTTCATAGTTAAAAACATGGACAAGCATGTAGCAAATTCAGATATTCATAACATTTATACGAGACAAAGATACAAACATTATCCAACTTTTAAATCAACCAGGGCTCAAAAGGGAATATCTTACACTAGAATTAGAATATTTAACAAATTACCACATAGTATAAAAATATTTTTTGCAAGATTTAAATAAATTCAAATATTCCCTTAAAAATTTTTTTGCAGGTGGGCTCTTTTTATTCTATAGATGAGTATTATGAATGGGAAACGAGAGATGATTGTGTTAATTACAGATAAGTGAAACAACATTAGTCATTTTTAAAACTTCTATTGTAGGATACCTATACTTCTTTAGTTATGATTTTACTCTGTTATAGACAATGTTAATATGTATTTTATTATGATAATAAGTTGCAGTGCAAGTGTTACATGCATGTTGTATTTAATTGCAGATGGGCTCTTTTTATTCTTTAGGTGAGTATTATGAATGATGATTATGAAGGGATGATTGTACTAATTACAGACAAATAAAACTACACTAGTTATTTTTAAACTTTTATTGTAAGATGCCCATAACTCTTTGGATATAATTTTGCTCTGTTTTTGACAATGTTAATATGTATTTTGCTATGATAATAAGTTGCAGTGCGAGTGTTATATGCATGCTGTGTTCAGTTATATCATTGTATCAACAGTTATTGCAACAATGGTTGCGGATATGTTGTAATATCTTAATGACGTTGTCCTCTGGATTAATTTTATTGTAACTAGGGCTTTGACATGTTCTGTATCTGGTGGCGCCATTGCCAAATGTAGATCTGATGAACAAAATAATTTGAATTCAATTAGTATAATTAAATAAGTAAAAAAGTAAAGGTATCCATGTAACAGGCTGTGGAGGCCCTAGGGTTGTGAGATGGTGAGGTTCCCACAATTTCTAGACAATCGGGTTACAGATGGCTCTAAAGTTGTGAGACTTATGTGCCAGCTGCCCTTTACCCACAAGAATATTCCTGATACTCTTTTCTGTTAGAGGCTGAGTCGAACCCAGGACCATAATGCGGCTGGAAGGATTAGATAAATTGAAAAAATCCACCTTATCAGGATTTGATCCTGCAACCTTCTGCCTTGTAGCACAGTGCCTCAACCAACTATGCTACCATTTGCCCCTTATAAGAACACTGTACAATACAAATTTTTATTTGCCAATGCTCTGTTTTCAACTCTTATTTGGTCATCATCAGAGACAACTCTTGTATATTAATGTCTGGAATGCTGGCATTAAACTTACATAAAATGGCTTTTGGCTATGCAGATATCTTGCAAATTAAGTTCAGTTGTTTTCAGGGGTTCAGGTTTTATTATTTATAATTTTGTGACATTTGATTTTTAGACACTTTTTAAAACACATTGCCTTATATTGACATCATGTCTGTCCATCTGTGAATTAGTTATCAGTATCTAAATAAAATAGATGCTTGAAACGTTTGATATGGGAGACTTACAATGAAAGTGTGGATTCCTCCAAAAGTTGTCAGACACTTCTGATTTTCAGCCATATTAGGCCACAATAAGATCTAATTTTCATAAGGAATTAAGTGCAGTTTTCCACATTCCTCAAAACCCTTCCTCAGTATTTATTTAAATTCAGTACCAGAGTCTTTCACTAATTCATATTTCATTTTTACCAATTTTTAAGTAAGCTTAATAAACTTCGGAGAAGATCGTTGGTAATTTATTGTTTTTCATTACAGAGAACATTCTTTCTAGTCTTGTTTGTTTTCATAGTGACCATTGTCTGTTTTTGACCTTAGATATGTATTATGGTGTGCATGCTTTTGAAATTATGACCCAGTTATTCCCTATCAAACAGCACATGCAACAGAAACAGCCAACTTTTAACCCTTTGAAGAATGAAATTGATCTGTTGGTTGGGCATGCCGTTCCACCACAGTCTGTACAACGAACTACACGCTCTGGACGTCATGTACGTTTTCCCTAGCAACCGCTGTTTACTTGCTTTTGCCTAGCAACCTTTGTTTACTCGTTGTTGCTAAGCAATGATGTTTGCGTTGTCACACTTGCTTGACTGTGGGCCGTTCCCACATCTAAATCACATTTAAAAATGTATTTCCTTTGTATAACAGAACTAAGTAACTAACACTGCTTAGGAAAAGAATTTATGTTTATTCCAAGAACCATATGAAACCCATAACAGACTCTGGCAAAATGTTTCCTTTTAATGTTGAAGCTTGTGGTACATATACATAATAACTACTGTTCTGTAAAGAGTTGAGTCTAAAGTGAGTAATATATAAGGTAAAGATAAAGTTGTCCCTTTGCTTAACTAATCACTATGCCATGAAGGCATATGGGATAGTGAATGTATAGAGCCACAGTTTCTTAACCTCAGCACAAGCTGGAGGTAAGTGGTCAGTTTCATGCACCAGCCACTTTAATCCCGGAGAAAGGGCCCCCAGTACCCATTGGGTAGGAGGTTCAGTGGACCCCCATGGCCAGTGTGGATGACATGGAGGAAAGAAAGTTCTTGGCCCTACTGGGACTTGAACTCCGAACCCACAGTCAACCAGCTCATAAGCAGTCGCTATACTGACTACACTATCCCTATCCTGCCCCACCAGAGAAACAAATATGGCAGAACTTTGTGTCATCTTAGAAGAAGAAGAATGTATATGTTTTGAAATAAGGATGTCATATGAAGAAACCTGATTCCAAGATATAATTTGAAATCATTTTAAAAAAGCGTTGCAAGTTAAAATAAATGTGTGAAACAAGGTTTATGTGTGCAGTTTCATCACTGTTTACACGAATACACTAGTAAGAACCAAAAATTAAGTTTAAGAACAGAAGTGAAAAGAAAGCTGAAAAGAGATGGTTTTTAATATTGCAGCATGGCTAATATTTAAAAGGCACAAAATGTATGAAGTGTTTTTAATGGTTATTGTAAATTCATGCAGTTATTCCATGATTAATGATGATTAATAAAATTAGCATGTCATAATTGTTTGTTTTTATCATGAAGGTAGAGCAGTTTGGCAGTTGATCTTTTGGGTAGCACAGAAGCAAGTGTGAGACATGGACAGTAGTGTCTGGAGATTGATATGAACATTATTGCTTTATGGTAGGTTTCATCAGGGTTCTCTCATTTTTTCTCAATATTTAATTTACTGGTCTCCATAGCCTTCATCATTATTAGTAGCCTTTTACTAAATGTTTTGTTTCCTTCTTCTGATTGATTGGAACTGAAGAAGCCGACACCAGAGAGGATCTGATTTAAAGTAATGTGTATGTATGTATGTACACCATACAAAATAAAAATCAGCTAAGGTAAATAGTGAACTCTACTTTCTTCTTGTGTATCTTGAAGCATTGTACAAAAATGCTCAAAAATGAATGTAAGGTATATTGATTTATTGTATGTATGTACTGTGTTAAAAGGATGTACGTACCTTTCTTTATAGGTAAATAATATTAAGGAGTTTAATGCCTGTCTGCCTCCCTCCCTTGCAACAGCAATATTTACTTTAATAGTGTGACATGCTGCGCAACGAAGGACCCCTACCTCCCCAGCGGCACGTAGCGGTAACGTAGCGCTCGCATAATAGGCGAGTGATCACCCCGCCACTCTCCCCGAAGTGAGCCGAGTGGAGCCGAAGTTAGCCGAGTCCCTGCATCCTGGTAGCTATGCAACGCGCAACGCGCGGTGACACCATGGTGACGCGGAACCGCTTCCTACTGTGACGTGGCACGCAACAGGCACCACTGCGGATATATAAGGGAACTGCACAGCAGCTACCAGTTAGTTGTTATGTGGCTACGGCAGAGTTGTAACGTAACAGTCACGAAGTCGAGTTATAACGTAACAGTCGCCGAGTCGAGTTATAACGTGGCCATCGCCGAAGATAGTTCCGAGCAAGCCTACGTGCGAGTGTGTTATCAACAGTTCTCCAGTCAACCGACTATAGTTGGAGTATAGCAGACGTCGCGGAAAGAAGAACCGGACGTGGGTGTAATTGTGTAATTGGGAGTGTGTGATACAGTGATACATAGCTCCCCTACTGTAAACGCGTATACTACTGAAGACAGAGTGAACTGATTTGCGCATAGGGTTATAAATCGTGAAACCCCGCAACAGTGTTAACAGATTAATGCGATTAGGGTTATAAGGTGTGAAACCCCGCAACTGTGTGATAAGTAATTGTAGCCGTTACTTGTAGATTGTTAAATAAACCAATTAACCATCTCTAAGGCGTCTTCAGTAACGAAACACGTTACAATATTTATGGCCCATTATTGTTATCATTGTTATTAACAATAATTTGTTGTAAGTACATCATAAGTATGTTTAAGTGCATTGGCAGAATAAGTTAGGATACACTTAAATCAATTGTGTGCAGGAATTGTAAGGGTTCAACCCAGAATACACAGCCTTTACAATATGGGATGATTTCATTAACACAAAGGTGGTTCAGTTAACAAACACCAAGGTAAATGACATAGGATAGGATATATGAAAATATTGGTTATCTATATTACTCTTTTTCTTTATGCTCGATCAATGTAAAATACAACAATATGCTGATATAAGACACTAGACAGTAGATATACTGGTACTTAACATATACTTACTTTGAATAGCATATAGTACTGTAAAGGTCAGGCAGAGAGCAAACAAATGGAATGATATAAAAAGTAGTTAACATAATTACTGATCAAATTAAAGAAATTTGATTGATGTAGATGTATTATATGGGTGCCTTTATTCTTTCTATGCGACATTGGCATTTGGATAACCAACCATGACCACATAACAGAAAGTTCACTTGCCTTGCAAATTATTTGTAATATATGTAGATTCTTACGTGTATGCTTTGTTGTACTTGAATTGAAAATATATTTCTATCATAATGACAATTGGAATTATTAAATAATTAACACTTTGCTTCTGTATGATATAGAATGTTCATTACCAACAGAACTTACATTATTTTTCAAGAAATTTTGAAGTGAAGGAAAGAGAGGAGCTGATGTTTGCTGATGCAGAACTGATCTTATGCTGTTTCTTGTGGCCAAATTATTCAGACTTCTGTCTGATAGATGTCACTATTTCATGACAACATGTTTTGAAGGAGAAAATTATATTACAATCTGAATTAAATTCTGAGGTGGCCAAGAATATTTTGGCGGTTTTCTCCCTTTAAATACGAGTATGGCTGAAGTTCATGAACAATGATTCATGCTGGTTGTCCAACCACATCTCATATGAGCACAGGGATACTTTGCTCTTGTTCTTATTGACAGAACTGTGATTCATGAAGGTGTGACAGAAGTTGGCATTTATTATGTAAGGTATGTGTCAAATTGTTTTAGGAGATTCTGAGCAGATTTTATTGCACATATAATAACAAAACCATCAGAGTGCTTTCTAGGTTAGATTAGATCAACCTCTCAAACTGGTATCCTGAGTATGACTTCAGGATGCTGTGAGATTCAGTGCCACTTAAATAACGCTGCAGTGTACAGCTAGTATGGGTTTAAATGCCAGCTTAAACTGCTAAAGAAGTTGGTATTAGTTGACCGTTACACTGTGACTGCCTTCAGTCTGTTGTATATACTCTCTGTCACATGGTCTCATAAACCTACTTTTCTTTTCTTAAGAAAGGAAAGCAGGCTGAAAGTGTGGGCATAGAAAAACAGTCCATCAGTATTGAAGTATACAGTACGTACAAAGCATAACATTTAAGCAAGTCCGTGTGTTGCATCAACTCAATTATGCCCAATGTCATGTAGGTAAGTCAATAATTATCCGCAATGTAGCTATAAATTTATTTTCAATACAAATAGAAAACTTACATTAACATCATTTTTCAACATAGCCCCCTTGCTTTTCAAGGTCATCGTTGCACAAGCTTCCTGATGCCCTCAAAAAGAAGGTTTTTGGCTGAGCAGCGAGCCACGCATGCACCGCTTCCTTCACTTCTTGGTCCGAGGTGAATTGACTGCCCCTTAATGCCCCTTTGAGTGGACCAAACAAGTGGTAGTCAGAAGGTTCGAGATCAGAACTATATGGAGGATGAGCCATTACATCAAACTTGAGTTTCCGGAGGGTTTCAGCAGTGTGGGCAGCAGTATGTGGACGGGCATTGTCATGCAACAACACAACACCTTTCGACAGTAGTCCTCGGCGTTTGCTTCGAATTGCCTGTCAGTAAGCATCTCATTGTAACGAGCACTGTTTATTGTTGTGCCCCTCTCCTGATAATGTTCCAGTACTGGGCCTTGTGAGTCCCAAGAAACTGTAAGCATCAGTTTTCCTGCGGATGGTTGGCTTTTGAACTTTTTCTTGCTCGACGATTATGGATGTTTCCATTCCATACTCTGCCGTTTACTCTCCGGCTCGCAATGATGGATCCATGTTTTGTTGGCAGATGTCCAAGTGTGTTTGTTTATGCAACACTGTGAGTTGTTTTGGGACCCATATTGCACAGACTTTATGAAACCTAAGTCTGTTGTGGATGATTTCGTAGGCAGAACCATGACTAATTTGCAAACAATTTGCCACTTCATCAATAGTCACTTGTCTAACAGAACCATGTCACGTGCACGCTCAATGTCGTCCTCATTTGAGGCTATGGATGGTTGTCTGGCTCCTTCCTCATGCGTAACACTTGTGCGACCTTTTTTGAATTTTTCAATCCATTCATAGACGCTCCGTTGAGGCAAAACACTGTTCCTGTATTGTGCTGAAAGTCTTTGATGGATTGCGGCCCCTGATACACCTTCCGACCACAAAAACCAGATCACTTAACGTTGCTCTTCTTTGGTACTAACAGAAAGCGGTGGAATGAAGATTGGCAGGGGAAACCGAAATACTCAGAGAAAACCTGCCCCAGCGCCAATTTGTCCACCACAAATCCCACTTGACCAGACCCGGGATTGTACCCGTGCCGCCACGGTGGGAAGACAACGATTATCCGCTTGAGCTATGGCGCGGCATTGTTTAATGATACTTCTTCAACTGGCTAGGTTATGTAGTGTCAAAAATAAAATGATTTCGACTTCTAAAGGAATGATACAGACTTGAAAAATCCTACCAGGATAACTGGTCTCTGAGCTGATATCTGAATCTGGGACTTCCAAAGTACTGTGACATGGCGCCTGTAAGTTGAATGGTCAGAAACGACGGCCATTGTTAGGCAACGGCTCCCTAAAATGCATTCTCATGTCATAAGTTTCCGTGGATATGGAGCGAGCCATGCTTACTGCTCATGGCTCTTTTCGGCGGTTTCTTTTCATACCCCTCCCACCTTTACCGTTCAATCAGTGTTCTAGAATGTTCCAGCCCATCACGTGATTTCCTTCCCCTCCAGCTGTTTCTAGCTTTTGTAGTCTTGCTTGCTTACTTATGAAGCTGAGCTCTTCTTGAGGAGGAGCCAAATCTACAGCCACTCAAGAATTTCCCAGCATTTTATGGAAACCGAAGGTTCATTACCGTGTTCACAAGAGCCCTCCACTGGTCCCTATTCTGAGCCAGATCGATCTAATCCATACCATCCCATCCTATCTCTCTAAGATTCATTTTAATATTGTCCACCCATCTATGCCTTGGTCTTCCCAGTGGTCTCATTCATTCTGGCTTTCCCACCAACATCCCATATGCATTACTTTTCTCCCCCATTCGTGCTACATGCCCTGTCCACCTCATCTTCCTTGACTTGATCATTCTAATTATACTTGGAGAAGAGTACAAGTTATGAAGCACCTCATTATACAGTTTTCTCCAACCTCCTGTCACTTCATCCCTCTTCAGTCCAAATATTCTCCTCAACTCCCTGTTCTCAAACAACCTCAGTCTACCTTCCTCCCTTAATGTCAGAGACCAAGTTTCACATCCATACAGAACCACAGGCAAAATTGTAGTTTTGTATATTCTAATTTTTATGTCTTTGGATAGCAGATGAGAAGACAAAAGGTTCTGGACTGAATGGTAGTAAGCATTACCCGAGTTCAATCTTCTCTTAATTTCCTACTGAAACAGGTTTTGAATTGTTATCGTCATTCCCAAATATCTGAACTGTGCCACATTTTCAAAACATCTGTTTTCTCTCGTTATGTCATGATATTGCTCTGCATTTTGGTGACAAGCCAGAAACATATACTTAGTTTTCTACGTGTTTACTTCTAGATCAACCTCCTTACTTGGGCTGCGCCATAGCTCAAGCGGTTAGTCGCTGGCTTCCCACCGCGGCGGCCCGGGTTCGATCCCAGGTCTGGTCAAGTGGGATTTGTTGTGGACAAAATGGCTCTGAGGCAAGTTTTCTCCCAGTACTTCGGTTTACCCTGCCAGTCTTCATTCCACCAATTGTACCACAATCACCCTCACCTATCATCTGGGGCTGGTGCAATAGGCCAGAAGTGGCTGCAGTACAAGGGCCCTAGTCCCACCCCACCAGCAATTAAAAAAAACTTCCTTACTTGCGTTAGTTAAAGTTTGTGTGTTTTTGTTTATATTACGTGTAGCTATACTATCACCCAGTAGATTCACACCATCGGCATAGACCAACAGCTGATGTGTCCCGTTCAATTTCAGTCCCACCTGGTTTTCCTGGACCTTCCTAATGGCATATTCTAAAGCAAAGTTGAAAAAGGAGTAGCGATAAAGCATCTCCTTGTCTTAGACCATTCTGGATAGGAAGTCTAGCGAAGGAAAAGGGAGGATGACGAGCACTCGGTTACAGGCAGTCTGTGAAAGAGGTAGCGGAATTCTGTTGAGTTTTGGATTGTTTGAAATTCCATTTTGGTTTCTCCTTCCAGCTGCGGAGGGCTCGCTTCCCCCTTGGTTTTGAGATGGGTGCACTGATCGTCTCTGTTTAGGGGTTTTCTTTGAGTGTTATTTTACTTCCTTGGTATTTTATACTGCCCAGTGTATTTTTTTCTTGGGGTCTGTTTTGATTTTTGCTAGCTAATTGCGCGTATATTCCTTGTGAAAATTTGTTGTATTTAATATTAGTTTTGGGAGTGTTGTGAGTAGAGTGTGTATTTTGATTGCTCATTTTTTATTTATTTTGTTATATTAAATATAGTAATTTACTTATTTAGTTGCTACTTGGATACCCCATTCGATCTCGGGGATGGAGACATTGAGAAAGCACGTATGAACCAGGAAAGGAAGCGGTGTCGTCCCCTTTCTAAAGAAATCTGTAAGAGGGGAGGGGCCACTCAGAAGAGTAACTTACTTATAGAGCCAAGCCCTTCCTGAGGAGAAGCCAAATCTCAGCTGCTCAAGAATTTCGCAGCATTTTATGGAACCTGAATATTCATTACTGTGTTCACAAGAGCCTTCCACTGGCCCCTATCCTGAGCCTGATCAATCCATCCCATCCTATCTCTCTAAGATCTATTTTAATATTGTCAACCCATCTACGCCTTGGTCTTCCCAGTGGTTTTTCCCTCTGTCTTTCCCACCTATATCCTATATGAATTCCTCTTCTCCCCCATTCATGCTACATATCCTGCCAACCTCATCCTCCTTGACTTGATCATTCTAATTATACTTGGAGAAGAGTAAAAGTTATGAAGCTTTTGGAGAATAACAGCAAATCTAATACATGGTGTTCTATTTCCGGCCCGCATGAAGCCAGCTCAGGCTGATACAGAATCCATAGTTTGGGAGACTACAGATTCTTCAAGTTCATTGTGTTACCAAGAAGGTAGAGCAGTTTGCAGTCGAAGAGTTATGTGTGAGGCAGTCGGTCGAAGAGAATTCAGAAGGCAGCTGAATTTCATTGGTGTAATTGTAAGGAACACCAATAAATCCATGTAATTTAGAACCCATTCTTTTCGTCACGCGTACTCCCCCTGCACGTGATATCTTGGTATCAGAAGTGGTCGGGTCAGATTGCATTGGATTCATCAGCAGTGGTTATGACCGTAAATACAAGTGAAATCTTGGCGCCTGCGGAAGATGTATTGCATTGGACCGAAGATTGAATTGGGTAGTCATACCATGAAAAAGGAACAAACGAGGCAACAGATAAGAAAAGTGCTGGCCGTATAGGAGGCTTATCATAAGTACCAACCAAAAAGAGGCACACGCCATAAATACAAGTGAAATCTTGGCGCCTGCGGAAAAAGATGTATTGCATTGGACCGAAGATTGAATTGGGTAGTCATACCATGAAAAAGGAACAAACGAGGCAACAGATAAGAAAAGTGCTGGCCGTATAGGAGGCTTATCATAAGTACCAACCAAAAAGAGGCGCACGCCCACTACGCAAAGATGGAATTTTTGTGGACCCACCTGCGGGTAGAAATGGAAGTGGACACAAAATCCAGACAAGACAAGTTAGACGCTGACTGAGAAAAAGGAGGGCTCACATGGAAGTCTTTAATGAAATTATGGAGTGAAGGGAGGTAGAAGGAAAGGCCATTTCGAGAAGATAACGGCCAAGTGGAAAGCCGACCGTGAAGAAGTGGCGGCAAGGCTGGAAGCCATTCACGAAAAGACAGACGTCAACCAGATGAGATTGGAATCCGAGATGGAACATCAAGAGAAGATAGTTGCCGGGATAGCGGACATGAAGAATTGTTGCAATGAGAGGATGGTCTGCAAAGAAGCGACGGAGGCCAATGCATGAGAAAAGAAGACCGTAGTCGGGCGGAAGGAGATTTCGAACGAAGAGGCCGCAGTTCACTTCCCGAGGGAATGCCGAAGAGAGACGATAGCTTACCAAGAAACGACGCAGGAACATCTGGAATGCAAGGAGCCAACCTCAGTGGACATAGAATATGAAGCGGGGCATCAGGAAGTCACTAAGGAAAATGCCGCAGTGAAAAGTTTCAAAGCGCCGAGTAAGCGGCACAGGGACTGGCATCTAGCTGCAGGGCACTGCAGGAAGCTAAAGAAACTGACCTGAGAGGATTGTGGATCCTGGAGGAAAATGGCCGCTGCCGGCAGAGAGACGACCTCTCATATAAAAGTGGCACAGCACAAGGGAAACTTCCTCGGGAAACCCCGGAAAACCATGGTCAGGGCGAGCCTACACAACTCTAGCAAATCAACGAGGACCACAGCAGCACCAACGCCCATTGGGTCGACAACCGCTAGCCACAGCGAATAAAGATGCAGATCTCCGACTCGCTAGTCAGGCGATGCTGGAGAGTGGATGGTTACCACTGTGAATGGCAGTCAGCGGGAGAGAAAATAGTGAGTTTGTGGGGATGGATTCAGCCGTAGATTGTTATTCAGGACTTGAATGAATAAATGTATAAGGGATTGGCCTTCTCGGCCCATGCACCGTGAATTACAGTGGTCTATTGTGTTGTGGGAACATACCACATTATCACGCATTTCTGCAGCACTCGCTCTTCACATCGCTTTTCACCATCACGCGCGCTAACCAATCAGATTCAGGTCAGGTCAGGTCAAGTTACAACTGACGGTCAGTCAGTCTGTCGGTCTTGGTGTCGAGCCCCAGCTGGGGCTCATGACCAGATATTCCTTTTCAATGAAAGTTACCGTCCTGTCCATGTGTAGCGCCCTCTCTGACGAGAGGTCGGGTCTGTCATCTGTCAGTCAGTCTGTATTCAGTCTATTGTCAGTATTTACATACATTTACAAATACACACTTAATCCTTACTTCTATGTACAATATATACACAGCCTCTGTCAGTCCAGGCTAGGTACAGCAGATTATGC
>NW_019731241.1:0-294 GCF_002891405.2 Cryptotermes secundus | reverse complement strand
CTCAATCGCTCACTTTTGAATAGGGAATACACTCTAATGAATGTTCTGAAGGCCTTGGCTTCGATCATTTCTATGTGTAATCTCCAAGTCACTCTCTTAACGAAGATTACACCTAGATATTTTGCACTATTTACAAATGGAATATTTCTTCCATTTAGAGTAAGACAAGACTCAGGCGGTCGACGACCACGAGAGAAGTAGACCCCCCGAGTCTTACCTTAATTAAGTTTTATATTCCAGCGCTCACATCAGGTCTCCATTGAGCTGAGGCCGCGCTGGAGTTTTCTAAAATAA
>NW_019731240.1:0-447 GCF_002891405.2 Cryptotermes secundus | reverse complement strand
CCTACTCCTTGGTCTTCCCGGTGGTCTCTTTCCATCTTGCTTTCCCACAAATATCCTAAATGCACTTTGCTTCTCCCCCATTCATGCTACATGCCCTACCCATCTCATCCTCCTTGACTGGATTATTCTAATTATTCTTGGGGAAGAGTCCAAGTTATGAAGTTCCTCATTATGCAGTTTTCTCCAACCTCCGATCACATCATCTCTCTTTAGTCAAAATATTTTCAACACCCTGTTCTCAAACACCCTCAGTCCATGTTTCTCTCATAATGTCAGAGACCAAGTTTCACACCCTTACAGAACAACAGCCAAAAATTATAGTTTTGTATATTCTAATTTTTATGTCGTTGAACAGCAGATGAGAAGACAAAAGGTTCTATACTGAATGGTAGCAAGCATTACCCCGAGTTCAGTCTCCTCTTAATTTCTTCCTGAATCAGGTTTTGA
>NW_019731239.1:62961-72150 GCF_002891405.2 Cryptotermes secundus | reverse complement strand
CCGCTACCTACAGATAGAACAACACAAACATAGAATAAACGCACAGAGACATTCATGCCTTGAGCGGGATTCGAACCCACTATCACAGCGTTCGTGAGGGCAAAGACAGTTCATGCTTTAGACCGCGCGGCTACTGTGATCGGCAGTGTTGACTGTTCTCCATGAGATTAATTTCACTTTACTTAGTAATTTGTTCATCCACACTTTGAAAACCTTAGTAAATAAGGGTACTTAGAGTGAATACAAAAGGCATCCGAGTTCCTTGTGCTCAGCATTGCAATCCAGTATCAGCTTCACGTTCAATTCTCAAGTTACCATCAGACTTTGGAAGTTTCTTAACAAGTTCCACATTCATTAGCAATGCTTCTTTTCAGTTGTTACTAACATACTGTGGCGTTCCCTTCTAGAACGCAGTTGAATTCAAATGATGGCGTGC
Organism: Cryptotermes secundus; assembly: GCF_002891405.2. Lineage (NCBI taxonomy): Eukaryota > Metazoa > Arthropoda > Insecta > Blattodea > Kalotermitidae > Cryptotermes > Cryptotermes secundus. The sequence goes on along the minus strand of NW_019731239.1, from coordinate 71,714 downwards.
ATGAAGGAATTTGTCTCTTGTCTATTACAGCCTCTTGTTTAAGAATACATTCCCTCTTTTTTATCTCCAAAAATTATGAACAGGGGCACAATTTTGTCAAACACTCCGCGTTATCTAACTCTAGGGCCGCGCCATAGCTCAAGCGGTTAGTCGCTGGCTTCCCACCGCGGCGGCCCGGGTTCGATACCGGGTCTGGTCAAGTGGGATTTGTGGTCAACAAAGTGGCGCTGGGGCAGGTTTTCTCCGAGTATTTAGGTTTCCCCTGCCAATCTTCATTCCACCAATTGCTCCACAATCACCCTCATCTATTATATGGAGCTGGTACAATAGGCCAAAGTGGCCGCAGTACAAGGGATTTAGTCCCAAACCACTATCTAACTGTATATCAGATATTACTACGTTTGGATAGCCGAAAAATGCTTAAAGAATAACTTCCAGAATCCTTACGCTTCTTGAGACATGGATGAGCACGGAGGTCCATCTAGTGCGCAGACGCAGGATACCACACACTGGCAGTCAACAAAAGCACGCCCCGCACACTCATCTACTCCGCCTGATAACATAAAACATTGAGTTGGACCGGCATATCAGTAATTACTCTTGATTAATAAGGCCGCAATGCAAATATATGGAACTAAAAATCCTATGTTATTTCCATGATTTGGGGGTGACTATAGATGGGGTACGGATCGCTGATTTCCACACTCTACAAATCACTATAACACACGGCTACGCCTTCTCCGGCTTGCAGTGTCTTCACTAGCCGTTTCTTGCTAATAGCTCTGAACAACGGAGGTTTTTCAGCTACTGTGCTCACATCTTTACTCCCCGTCCAAAATCCCATAACTGAACTGTCGACTTAATTATAACGCCACTACTTCTCAGCCGCCCCTGCAGAACCCAAACTGAACTCAAGTTAAAGTCAAAGTTACTTTACGACTGGTGGTTTATCGCCAAAGTTCACTGAAAGCCGTTGAATACTTCCGAAGAGGAAACATGCGGAGACATCACCATTACGCTTTCATTTTATTCACTTTGTGCGAATAATGTATAATTACGGATTCAGCAGTTCCATACAATTACACGTATGATTATTCTTGAATCCAGTTATTTACAACTGTAAGCCGAACAATGCAGTTCGTGACGTAATTTTTCTGTTATTTTAAAATGTTACGAATTCAGTAATTTTATAAAATAATAACAGAAGGTGGGTTTCAAAGTCACACATTTCTAATTGCTAGGCTTAGGGCTACCTCCATGAACTTCTCCGTTCATTTCGGTTTTTCTAGATCTTACACATTCGGTAGGACTTCTTGGGCGGGTGATCGGCTCGTCGCAAGGCCTCTGCCTGTACACAAACACAGAAAAAAGCACGCACATCAACTAAACATCCATGCCCTGAGTGGGATTCGAACCCATGGTCACAGTTTCCAAGCGAGCGAAGACAGTACATGCCTTAGACCGCTCGGCTACCGTGACCGGCCCAATGCAATTTACTTCGTTTAATTAATTTCTGATTCATTAGTCTCATAAAATTGCAAAGCGTTAAGAAATTGATGTAGCAGCCATTTTCAGGGATCACAGTCCGTAGGACTCTGCAGGTTCATACAATTACACAAAGCGGGAGGCCTCAGAACCGCCCCCTTTCGCATTACGGAGCAAATGAGACTTATCTCTCGTTGCGACAGAAGGAATCAAGGTCGAGAAATACGAGAGTGTGCTTTTCTGTGCAATGAATTGGTTGGTACACCTGTTGGTCTATCCAAACTCTCAGACGAAAGGAACTGAAAATGCTTATGCCTGTTCTTATCTTGTTCCCGAAGTAATTCAGTGTCTATTGTTTATTATTGCTAGTGGAGTGAGACTAAGTCCTTTGTACTGCGGCCACTTCTGGCCTATTGTACCAGACCCACATGATAGGTGAGGGTGATTGTGGAGCAATTGGTGGAATGCAAATTGGCAGGGGAAACCTAAATACTCGGAGAAAACGTGCCCCAGCGCCACTCTGTTGACCATAAATCCCACTTAACCAGACCTGGGATCGAACCCGGGCCGCCGAGGTAGGAAGCCAGCGACTAACAGCTTGAGCTACGGAGCGGCCTAATTCAGGGCCTAAGAACTGCGTCAATTGTTCTTTGCAGCCACACAACGCAGAGTCGTCCCCTTAAGGACTGTAGAAATACAAAATTCCAATACAGTCTTACCACTATCCATCCATGGCTCTACAGCACTTTATTGGGCCTTGGTTGCTTTTCAGTTTCTTTAACCCTATACACAGTCAATATGACTCTTTGGATGGGGTGTCACCCCGTCGCAAGGCCTGTACCTACACACAGAACAATACCACCACAGAATAAACGCGCACAGGCATTCATACCTCGAGTGGGATTTGAACCCACGATCCCAGTGTTCGAGTGGGCGAACACGGTTCATGCCTTACACCGCGTGGCCGCTGTTATCGTCACAGTCTTACCCCTAGCTGCTGCAAACGTTTAACAACGGCTCCCCATCTGTACTTATCATTACTTCTGACTGACTGCTGAATTCCTGTTGGCCCTGGCCAGCACAGCTATTCTTGGATCCACAGGACTCATGACCACATTTTACAGTTTTCAGAGACACTGTCCTTGACTATGTATAAATACTAATTGTAGTACCAGTAATTCAGTTCACTGGTGCAGAGTGGAGATGTATACGTAAAGGATGGAAGTACACAGAAGAAAATCTGTATACAATGCTTTACTAAGTTGGCTGCAAAATATTTATTCGAGAAAATAATCAATAAAAATTAACCTGTTATAATTTTTCTGGAAACCCATACACACCATTAAAGACATACGAAGAAAATACTAAAATCAAGAATTAGAAAAATGATTTTTAAAGTTAGTTGCCCATTGTCTTTTCTGAGGAGGTCATCAATAAAACGTTCACATTCCCATCGGAACTTAAGAACAAACTGGGATGTTACGCAATCACTTCCACTGCACATGCGTCAAGGCCGCGATAAGGCAAGAAAGTTCTTAACGGAAACCGAACGGCTGATAATAAATGCCGTTTTTCTATGCATTATCATGCACAACATGACCTTTCACTGACAAATTGTACGCATTAAAATATGCAGAGTAAATAGAAGATTTCAAAACTACAGGGCCTGTCGTTTGGTCGTAGTTTGGAAAATGTGAAATCTTAAATGTGTCGGAGGTTCAGATGGCTCCAACGCACTGGACACTAACGTACGTCAGAAAACATAAACAAGCCACCGATAAAACCGAAACGTAGATGGGAAGATGTTAAAATTAATTTTAATGAAACAGTTTGTAAGGATATGAAAGAGATCCTACTCCTGATAAACTATAATAGTGCCTTTGACAATAATGAACATTCAGATTTTCTAACAATGGATCATATTATTTAATAGCTGGATCGAGTTCTCAGTTGGTGACTGCGTTAATTATTTACTACTGTCTTATTCTCCTGCAATTCTAACGCGCCTCTGCCCGAATAAAGCCTTGAGCTCAATTATATTACACTTTATATTTTACCGACAAATCTATATCCCGAAAAGGGATGAATAATCGGAAGGGGGGAGGGAGTAACCCCGTATACAGAGCCATTCTCTGATACCGTTTATTGCGATGTTGCTGCTTGCACAAAATAGAGGACGATCGGCTATAAAGGGATTTTTTTCTTTCTTTCTTGGAAAAAAACAGTGGAGATTGTGGAGTGGAGAAGGTGTTTGGAACCTACACCAGAGATATCTTTTCTCTAAAAAAATACTTCTATTCTCTCTATTCTGCCGTTACAGAATTCATATTACTGCGGCGTTGCGGAAAAGAGTCTTAAGTGAAGACTTGGTCAAGATGAACTCACAGCATCGCAAAATTCTCCTTACGAAAAGGATCGAATAAGAAACAAGCAGAACACTTTTCCTTCAGAGACACAGTGAACTACTGAGTTAAATAAATTATTGCGCGCACACATAAAACTGTCTCCTCTCTTTCAAAGTGGCGTTTAGTCGCCTGAGCATTTTTTTCTGTTAACACTGCACATCTATACGTCTTCACCTACCGATGTACTCCTGATATATTTCCGGAGACTTCGGAAGTGATACAACTTTCATGATGATATATCCTGCCATCACGTGACAGATATGCGCCTGAGGACTCAAAATTTCGACCTTCTTCCTGCTGTATCCTTTCATAATTCAGGTTCCTCTCAAATGAAATTCCCTCTGGAACCATTTGCTCGTTTGGACACAAGAACGTCTGTATATAGAGAACAGCACACAAGTAAAATGTGTTTCAGTAAAGTGTGTGTAAAGGAGGTATCACTTTATTGCGATGTCAGTAGCTGCATTCTACAGCGTCGAATAGTAGGTTGAAAAATTCTGTGGCTTTAGTCGCAAGCGAACTATACCGACCGAGCGAACGCCGCTTGTCGGCGAAGTTAGTGCCAATTTTAGCGGATAGGTGTCGGGTGGTCAGCACAACTAATCCCCACGGACGTTAATTTCGGTTTTCTAGACCGGATAATGGGCTGATATGTGAACGATAAATTCGAAAGTGTATGGAAGGAAACGGTCTTAACTTAATGGAGGTATTATCACGTATTTGCGTCATGGGACAGAAATATTACAATAACCCTCAGTCCGGTTAAATGGAGTTCCGGCCCAGGTTCGAACAAAACACCTCTCCCCGACTAAAAGCTTGCAGCGTAACACTATTTTATTATTATTATTATTATTGTGACATGTTGCGCAAAGCTCAGCCCCCCCCACACCAGCAGTGACGCGGCGGGTGAGTCAGCGCTCCCCTCCCACTCCTCAGCGGTAACGTAACGCTCGCGTAATAGGCGAGTAATCACCCCGCATCCTGGGAGCCTTGCGCGGTGACGTCACGAGCGGAGCCGAAGAGAGCCGAGCGGAGCCGAAGATAGCCGAGCCCCGTAACCGGGTAACTATGCAAGGCGAATCAACAGCGGTGACGGAACCGGACAGCGTGGCTAGCAACAAGGGTGCCTATTACGTGGCCGTATTGTCCGATCGAGGCTACATAGGGAGAAGCGAAGGCTATTCACAGTCATTTGTACTGTAACAGTCTCCGAGTCGAGTTGTACTGAGTCAGTCAGTGAGTCCTGGAGCTACAGCCGAATTAACCAGCAACTAGTCAGTGGTATTCTGGCATTTGGAGTGTACTAATTGTGATACTGCAGATAGCAGTAATCGTCAGATTGTAATTTGGGTGATTGTAAGTGCGAATGTGAAATAAAATTCGCTACATCGAATACATCGTGAAGTTATTTGTCGCGTTATACGCCCGATACGCGACATTATTATTATTATTATTATTATTATTATTATAATTGGAGGGGGTGCGTTTCCCCATGCACCGCGACCAGTGGTCTATTTTACGTCCCCCTGTGATATTCTACCAGTCTCTATACCCTACCGATACTGGTGCGTGCCATCAGTCCCGACTCAGCCAGCGAGTTCGCCTATACTGGCTCAGCGGTGTCTAGATGCTTCCCCCATTTACCAGAGGCGTTAGAGACTATTGTTGGGCGGGAAATGTCCTTAATAATCTGGCTAAGAGACCTTCTTGAGGCATGAGGTTCTTTTACATGGCCGTAAAGCTACGACACGGGACCCACGGCTTAAAGTCCTTCCCGGAGGACTTGTTCCCTGAATTTTTCCGCCCTTAAAAATTCCGCGACCTCCGCCGTGTTTGAACCCGCGTACCTTGAGTCATGAATTGGGAACGTTACCCCTAGACTACGGAGGTCGCTTAGCCTAACACTAAGTCAAACCGTTTGATGTGTTCCACTGGGAGTTAAAGGTGAAAAGGTCAATCCACGTGTTACGTATCAACGAATTATGGAGGGGGGGGCGTTAAGCTCGAGGGATTCTATACATCCGAAAATGTTCAAATGAATGGTGAATACGATTCTTGATAATTTTTCAGCGTCAGGGTAAAAGCGCTCACACCCATTTCATATGAGGTGGGGTAAGTCGGAGTTCTTCGAAGAGCCAAAAAACCCACTTCATACGAGGTGGGGTAAATCTGAATCTTCAGAGAAAACAGCCCAAATACCCACTACATACGAGGTCGGGTAAATCTGAATTTTCAGAGAAAGAGCACAAATACCTTATTTATACGAGGTCGGGTAATTCGGAGTTCTCGGAGATCCAAAACACCCACTTCATACGAGGTCGGGTAAATCGGAGTTCTCCGAAAAAGAGAACAGTTTGCTTGTTCTCTGACATAGGCAGACTGGTTAGATAGTTCAGTATGTAGATATATTTATTTGTTTATTTATTTATTTATTTATTTATGTTGGTAATTGTCTACAGAAGACTGCGCCACATCCCAGACGACAGTTATCTTCATAGCAAACGCCACGAGACACACAAACATCACATTTTGGAAACCCCTGAACCATATTTACGCCAGAGAAATAAGAGTTTTATACGTTATCGTTCTTCTTTTTGATGCATCTAAGAGCTTTCAACTTTTATTGCCTTCTATTTCCGACTTTCCGCCATTGTTTTTGATCTCTCTTTCTAGACGTATGACCCGAAGCTGCAATTTGAAAATTTAAACAGAACAGCTACTTTAAACAGTTCAGTCCCTTGTACTGCGGCCACTTCTGGCCTATTGTACCAGCCCCAGATGTTAGGTGAGGGTGATTGTGGAGCAATTTGTACAATGAAATTGGCAGGGGAAACCGAAGTACTCGGAGGAAACCTGCCCCAGCGCCATTTTATCCACCACAAATCCCAGTTGAGTAGACCCAGGATCAAGCCCGGTCCGCCGCGATGTGAAGCCAGCGACTAACGGCTTGAGCTATGGCGCGGCCTTTGAAACAAACTTAGTCCCCCTAAAAATGAAATTTCACGATCCTACAATTGTTTTACAGTTTGAAAATTTTCGTAGGTAACAGTTCATATTTGTTTGCATGGCGTCACCAGAATGCAGATCAGAATTGTAAACAAGGTCATCCTATATCTTAGGTGAATGTGGCAAAGTTAAAATTAATTCATAATGGTGAAATATCAAAATTACATTCAAAAGCCGCGGACTACCAGCCCGTAGTTAGTGTCGTCATTGCTGGCAAATTGCATTTCACGATTATAACTAATATTCTTCATCCAGTCACTGGGACCGCTTCTGTTGTCTAGTGGTCAGAGTTCCTGGCTACTGACCCAGAGGTCCGGGTTCAACTCCCGGCGCTGCCATATTTTCTGAGAAGTAGTGGGTCTGGAACGGGTCCACTCAGCCTCGTGAGAATAATTGAGTAGCTATTTCAAAGAAACAGCGGCTCCGGTCTAGAAAACCGAAATTAACGGCCGTGGGGATTCGTTTCTCTGACCACACGACACCCCCTATCAGCTAAAGTTGGTACTAACTTCGCCGATAAGCGGCGGTCGCTCGGCCGGTATAGTTCGCTTGCGGACTAAAAACAAGTTTTTTTTTTTTGTTTTATTCAATCACTGGATGCAACATAACCCGTACACGGAGATAGTACTAGAACTCCCATGTCGCACTCGGGAGAGGTTGCAGGTCAAATATTGGACATCCTGAGAGTGGGTTTGAGATTCTCACGGTGGGACCGTTAAGGTCGTTAGAGCTTAATCGACGTTTCGGAGAAATATGCTGCCTCCATATTGCTCAGTCTTCTTACTGGGTTCTTTCTGGATGGTTAAGCATATATTATGAGCATATAAGAAAATAATAAGCAGTGTAAATATAATAAGTTAAAAACAATGGAAAATATTATTCAAAATTTAACATAAATGGAAGAAAGGAGTTACAGGGGTATAACCCCACTTCAGGTTAAAAGGGAATGGTAACATAAATTAGAAAACGGATAGACACAAGGAAAAAAAGATAGTAGAAATAGAATTGACGCAGCAGTAGTAACAAATCATTAACAACAGTAAACAAACCTGTCTTCGCCCTATCAAGCACTGGGATCATGAGTTCAAATCCCACTCAAGACATGGGTGTCTATGTTTTTGTTCTGTGTGGGTAGCGGCAATGCGACGTGCTTATCCCCGTCCAAGGGGTCCTACCGACTGTCCTAAGATTAAGAAAGTGAAGTGAAACAGAGTGTTTCACGGATGCCATATGCTCTAATGTGGGAGTAACAGAGGAAAACAGAGAGAGAAACAACCCTGCTGTACATTAGGGGTTGAATGTGGAGGTTCAGTTGCAAAGTCCACCTCATACTGTTTTTTCTTTTTGACCAGTTGCTCTGTCCAAACCGTTGTCTCTGGTCTGTATTCTAATAACTTATTTGGATCGACCTTCGGAATTCCTCAGCGTCACCTGTGACATCCCCTCTTGCGTCTCCCTGTCCTTGCCAAAGCCCAGGATTTTAAACTCGAAGAAACTCGCAACCTCGGTACCCTCTCCATCACATCTCGACTTCCAACACAAGTCTAAGTGAACAATCCCCTGGGAGCTGAAACTAACCCATTTGGGTCCACCCCTTGCTCCTCACGTCAAACAGACTCCTTCTCGTTCTTCAGGCAAGCATCCAGTAGCCTGAGACTTGCTTTAGTATCCGGGATCATCCCCAAACCAAAATATCTCCACCTTACGATATCAGAGCTCTGCTGAATATCCCACACTCCCTGGACTATATACTCTCTGAATCTTTCCATCTTTTCGAACTGGCATTCGTGATCCAACCAAACGACTTGCAGCACATTATAGAATTCATCAGATGAACTGGTTGTTATGAGGTCATCA
>NW_019731239.1:61900-62839 GCF_002891405.2 Cryptotermes secundus | reverse complement strand
GTTTACATATCCCTTTCATTGCAGTTTCATTACCCAGTCTTTCGCCACAATCCTAATATACTTTGTTATATAGTTCTTGTTGCCTCTCCTCATCTTCGTTCGTTTGTCTGTTTGTCTTTATGTTGTATTTGTCCATAATGTAATTACCTATATCTACACTCTTGTGTCTGTAATTGGCCTTGTGGTTGTTGGCTCAGCACATAAATAATAATAAATTGAATTATTATTATTATTGAAACCGTCGGCACTCATTTTTTTGGTTCGTAACATACGTAACTTTATTATACTCAGGCGCTCCTCTAGTCACTGTCTTTCAGCCGGATGTGCTTCTGTTGCTAATGCAGTTCTGTAAATACACAGATATTAAACTTACGTTTAAATCTAAATAACTCAAATCTATTATATTGTCGCGTATCGGGCGTATATCGCGACAAATAACTTCACGCCGTATTTTATATAGCGAATTTTATTTCACATTCGCACTTACAATCACCCACATTACAGATTTACGATTACTGCTATCTGCAGTATCACAATTAGTACACTCCAAATGACAGAATACAACTGAGTAGTTGCTGGCTAACTCGGAACTAACTCGGAGGTAGCTCGAGGACTGACTCGTAGGTAGCTCCAGGACTGGCTGTGAATAGCCTTCGCTGCTCCTTATGTAGCCTTGATCGGACAATTGTCGTCTGGTGCCGTGTTGCTAGCCACGCTGTCCGGAGTTGTTGACTGCTGCCTAGCAACCGCGATATCCCTCGGTGACGTCACCACTACGTTACCATGCGGAGGAGGGGGAGGGGAGTGCTGACTCACCCGCCGCGTCACTGCTGGTGGGGGGGGTTCTCCTTTGCGCAACATGTCACAATACTAATGGTATTCAACTCATAATTAAAGAGATACAGTAATTTGAAAACTGGCGAAAAATCTTTTTCGAAT
>NW_019731239.1:59290-61617 GCF_002891405.2 Cryptotermes secundus | reverse complement strand
AGTAGCTTTAGTAACGATTATTCAAGTTCCACAACACAAAGGAATTTCCTTAATTGTTGAATATCCATCATTACCTACGAGACGACCATATTACAGCGAGTTGATTAATCACGTGACTTTCAACAAAGTCGGTGACTCAGCTGCGTGACGGACAGATTAGCGCAGTACGTTCCTGCTCCATGACCAAGGAACCCACTCTATAAAGCATTTCCATATAACAAGAGGGAGCATCAACGTTTATTCTTGGAAGTAAACGTCACTGAGATATTCTGTATCACATACCGAACATGCAGATGTTAATTCCTTTAGTGACAATATTGTAACGGAATTGCTCAAAGCGTTGCTAGGTAACAGACCGGAAAAAAACATATCACAACAAAGAGTGCGCAACAACAGGGTGTCAATTGCTAGGCAATGCATGGGTGGACACACCTGACAATACATAATATCCGTTGCTGAAGAGTTGATGTATTTTCTGTGGGTGATCCGTGCCGAGCCTATATAGGAAGCAGTGAAACTGTTCGACAGGAAGATGCCGCTCAAAGGCAGTTCAATAGTTGAAGACTTTATGTGTTATAACTGCTCGGACTTAATAAGGGTTATAGCTACAGTAAGATTGTGTTACCACTAATTGTAGTTACGACCTATAAGCTGTTAATAAATCCAATTACCAATCCGAACAACCTCTCTAGTCCTCTCTAGTCACGGAAACACGTGACAATATTGATCAGCTAAACAACGAACGTTTTAAGTGCTCTCTAGGGGATGGGCCAAGACGGAACTGAATGTCGATCGATCGATGTGCACTGAGAATAATATCGATAATATCGTAATAGCTGATCGCGAGAATTCCATGTTCCATGCATTCTGTTACGAACAGTGTGACAATATGAACCTGCATGTAAATCTGGCCGTACTCAATTTTGGTAGCGGAACTTCTTGGGAAATGACAGTTCTTAATCAACTCTTATGCTGCAAGGTCAAGGACAATGCCGAAACGTGTCTACAATGCGCAGGCGACAGTCATGGAGTTCACTGATGAACAGCGAGTGTTTCTAGTGCCTACTTGAAAACGGCGGACATTTTCAACAATTGCGCTGATCACGGAACGCGGTCCAAGATAAGATATGTGTAAATTACGTTAATATCTGTATGGTATATTTTATATTACACCTCATTTCGTCGGGCCGGTTCTATATGGATCACCCTGCACATATGTCTGGTGTTTACTATACCAAACTACCCAAATTCTCACCCATCCTCCCCTATTCAAAGACAGCCCTGTAACATGACGTCAGTACTCGTCAAACAAGGGCGGGGTGAGTTGATTTAATCTACATCCTCTCTCACTGTGAACAAAGTGAGAAAATGAAATAAATTCGAGAAATATACTGTGACATGTTGACCCCTACCTCCCCAGCTGCACGTAGCGGTAGCGTAGCGCTCGCGTAATAGGCGAGTAATCACCCCGCATCCTGGTAGCTATGCAACGCGCAACGCGCGGTGACGTCATGAGCGTAGCCGAAGTGAGCCGAGTCCCCGCGACCTTGAAGCTATGCAAAGCGAATCAACAGCGGTGACGTCACCGAGGGATATCGCGGTTGCTAGGCAGCAGTCAACAACTCCGGAGCGTGGCTAGCAACACGGCATCAGACGACAATTGTCCAATCAAGGCTACATAAGGAGCAGCGAAGGCTATTCACAGTCAGTCAGCCAGTCAGTTAGTCCTGGAGCTACCGCCGAGTTAGTCCTCGAGTTATCTCCGAGTTAGTTCCGAGTTAGCCAGCAACCAGTCAGTTGTATTCTGGCATCCTGAGTGTACTATTTGTGATACTGCAGATAGCAGTAATCGTAAATCTGTAATTTGGGTGATTGTACGTGCGAATGTGAAATAAAATTCGCTACATAAAATACATCGTGAAGTTAATTGTCGCGTTATACGTCCAATACGCGACAATACTTTCAGGAATACACCTCGTGTTTCGATAACCCGGCACCAACAAAATTTTTAAAATAAAAATTTCGAACCCCGAGAATGCCACAGAATTGTGAGGTTCATCTCTCTCTCGCACTATCCACGTATATAATTAAGTGAAGTAACAGACGATCCACGAACGTTACAATGATAAAACTCCTGACAGGTTATTAAAACTTTTGGAACGCACAGCCGTACCATAGTGTACATCGCATATAAAGCTCGTGAAAGAATGATGGTTCTCACTAACTCTGCATTACAGCATTATGAAATCCGGTAGCAATGTTAGCTACGCTAATGACATCGTCAGAAAATATCCACTTACACACGTCTATCACAGAAAAAATATACA
>NW_019731239.1:54893-59268 GCF_002891405.2 Cryptotermes secundus | reverse complement strand
ACCCACCCCCCCCCCAAAAAGAGAATACGAGCCGTCGTTAAAAAGACAAAATGAAACTAGTTCTCTCTTGTACACTCTTATGTAAAAATTGGTGAATTATGATTATATATAAATTCCCTGGTGTATTCTCGTAATAAAATAGCGAAGGTGTTGTATCCCGCGGTTGAAGGATAAGGTTGGCCTTGGGCGAGCGGATCCCTTGGGAGGCAGAATGGGGTGTACCTCTCAGCAGTTGTAATATAAATGAAGTTTTATTACTAACAAATGAATTACAGGATCTTGCTGGAAACGTAGAAGTGGTTATCTGCCTAAGCTACGGGCAGTACCGACTATTAGACTGACATACAAGTAGTCTCAGCTAGTTGAATGATCTAAAAGCACTTGGGGCGTCAGTCCTTGGGATTTTATACTACAATTAAAGACTGAGTCCCGGATTATGCCCAAATATGGTTACAAAAGTAATCACTTGAACTTCAATCTCGGCTGCTGTATTATTCCCAGCGCTGCGCAGGCCCTCACTCCAAATGTGACGTAGTGTCTCGGGTCACAAGTTCAATTGATATCCGGCCAGCTGACAACACTTTTGGGGAAGAATACAGCTTACACAGCTTATAGATATATTCTGTTAAAATAATCCAATTATATGCAATACCTTGGTATTTGTACCTATTTCTACAGGTAATTTAATATCATCATTATATGCAATACATCCCTTCTAGACCCCTATACAACAAAGGAACTGGAAGACTGAAGTCTACCCGTAACATGGGCTAGGTTTCAAGCTGTTTGTGGGAATTAAGTGCTAACAAGTCATAAACATTTCAATATTTATTTTTAAATTATTCTTCTGGGTGTCACAGTTATATGTCATTATGCTGTTATTTGAGCTTCAGGCATATTGCGCTGTAAGTAATATTTCTTTAAACCCTCAAATCTCCTCATTTAGGTAATAACATTTAGGGACAATAATTACAGCAATTACCAGCAAATTGGACTTAAATTTGAGAAAGAAACTAGTGAAATGTTATACATTTGGAGTATGGCTTTGTATGGGGCTGAAACTTGGACACTTAGGGCAGTAGATCAGAAACACCTGGAAAGCTTCGAAATGTGGTGATGGAGAAGATCAATTGGACCGATTATGTGAGAAATGAAGAACTGTTAATTAGAGTCAGTGAGCAGAGGAATATCCTACATGAAATAAGAAAACGGAAGGCTAATTGAATTGGTCATATCTTACGCGGTAACTGCCTTCTAAAAGAAATTATTGGAGGAAAGATAGAGGGGCGGATGGAAGTGGCCAGAAGACGTAAGAAGATGCTGGATGACCTTGGGGACAGACGAGGATATTCTCATTTGAAGGAGAAAGCTCTAGATAGCACTAAGTGGAGGAACTGTTTTGGAAGAGACTGTGGACCTGTCGTCTTGACAGATTACAGATGAATGAATGAAGTTCAGGGAAAAAGGGGAAACTGCTGATCACCTACAGTACTAAAATTGTGCAAAAGGGACATGACACCGATTTATACAAACAGTCCTATGTATCCGTGAAAGAATTACTTTTCGCTGTAAAGTAAACCGACCATTCACCCCGATTTTCGGAGACAGTCCCCGAAATAAGGCATATACCGGACTGAATTTGTCCCTGACTTGATAAATAAATTAAAGCAATTTGAAAAATAGAAACCGGTACAGCTCAGTCGGTATAGCTAAGGGCTACGGTGAAGCCGATCGCTTAAGATCACAAAGGAGTCGAACCGCGATATACTTGGAAATCAGAAAGCTACGCAATAGGCGGTCAAGGTTTTCATAACACAAGCATCATTAGTTAAGTTTAGCGTTATTACAATCCTTCAGAAATTTACACGCTGGCCAACTTACGTGCTATACTAGATGCCGCTACTTGCAGGTATTCCAACCGATCTAGCAATTCCGAGAAGTTGGCTACTATGCAACTTTGGTCATATGGAAACTTGACAGCATTACTGTGATAAAGAATTTTTACTTAAATTCAACTGTTGATTGGTATGTAAATATTTTAATGTTTAAATAACAAATGAAAATAAAAGTGGTCAGTGCCATTTCGGGAACTTTAGGTCTAGAAATGCCACCGCAGAAGTAGCAGTTTGCAGTTCATATCTCAACAGACTGAACATAAATTCCAGGCACTTCGGTAACTATATTAAAAATTACTGTGGCAGACTCCACTATAAGCAGAGTTCATAGTGCTTCATTATGCGTCACTTTTTCACGAAACAAAGTGATTAAACTTGATGATAAGTGCGCAACAGAATCAGCACAAGCTGTGAAAACTCTATTGTTAAAACTACAAGCACGACGCGACGAACCCTTATCCCGCACATGGCGTAGAAGTTACTGATCTAGTACAACATGGTGAAAGGACAATTCAGAGATAATTCAGAGCATCCAAAGAATTTTATGATCCTGCTTTATGTTATTTACAGGCATGGAATTAGCACAATGAAGGTTTATCGGGGTTGTACTCTTTTTTTGGATAAAGTGTCTACAAGGAAAAATCCTGATAATCTGCTATCATCAGAGTGTGAAGTTTTAACCGTCAAACTCGACAAACTTCACGATAAACATACTTATTTGCACGGTTACCTATCGCAAAAAGAAAATGAATGTTCAGTTCCAATCCCTCCTCTACGAAATGACTGAAGCGTGTGCATAGCAACATGAAGAAGCCTGCTGAGCTCTTATTATGGTAACATATGCGTCCACTGAGGTGGGGCACGCGGTAGCGTAGTGGTTGAGGGGCTATCCTACAAGCCGGAAGGTCGCGGGTTCAAATCCCGATGAGGTCATTGGATTTTTTTTCACTTGACCTAATCCTAGGCCCTGGGGTTTACTCAGCCTCTAACAGAAATGGGTACCAGGAATTAATTAAATAATTTTCCTGGGGAGTAAAGAGCAGCCGGCGCGTAAGGCTGACAACCTTGCCGCCATCTTTGAGTCGATTGTTTAGATAGTGTGGGACCCTCAATGTCTCACGGCCTGGTACAGGGATAGCTTTACTTTACTTTAGTTTACTTTTTTATGCGTCCACTGAAACAGTGTTCTCTCATATGAATTACATCTGATCTCAAGAGAAGTCTCAGTTTCATAGGGACAAAATATAAGCCGTTTTAGCTGTGAAAACTAAATTTGATTTGTCATGTGAAGTATTTAGTGAAAAACTTGCATCAAGTCTTGGAGTCCTGAAGACATATCTTCTTCAGATAAATATCATTATTATTTAATTAATTCCTGGTACTCATTTCTGTTACAGGCTGAGTAAACCCCAGGACTCAGTGCGGCTGGAAGGATTAGGTCAACTGAAAAAAATCCAATGACCTCATCGGGACTTGAACCCGTGACCTACTTAAATATGTGACCTAGAATTTGTTACATGGGACAGGTAAGTGACAATAACAAAAATCCCCGATTAAGTAAGCAACCTCGATATACAAAATATTAAACCGCATATTTCGATGACACTACCGTTTTCACATCAGCTAAAGTTTTCCTTTGAATATTATACTTCAGCATGCTGTTGCATTGATGTATCTACTCGTACTGTAGTCTTTTTTTTCTCATCCGTCTATAATGACATAAATTCATATTTAATTCACACAACGATCGTTATATGTACAAAATGTTATTAAATTATTAAAATATGTATATATACATGTTGTGGTGCTGCCATACTCGTATGTTTCGGCCTTACAAGGCCATCTTCATGCAACAATTATTTAACGATTCTAATTCACTGTAAGTAAAAAAGTACAGTTATCCCTGTAACAGGCCGTGGAGGCTCATAGGCTTGTGAGATGTTGAGGTTCCTACATTTTCTAGACCAAGGGTATGCAAACTACGGTCCGCGGGCCGCATCCGGCCCTCGATAGAATTGTGCAGAAATGCGCCAATTGAACTAATTTTCCAGTGAGTACTGATAAATGTGATTCCGAGCTTATTGGCCTGACATATTATACTGCAGTTCCATGGCTTAGCTGTGGAAAGGTTCTTTCGCGCTTCTTTCAGCTCAGGAATAAAACTGATATATTTCTTACCGAGGAAAACCATCACGAACCACTTTTATCAGATATCAAGTGGCTTTGGAAAATAGCATTTTTTCTGATCTGGTGAACCATATGAACCATTTGAATTTAAAGTTGCAGAGTGAAAATAACTTAGTATGTGATTTATTTGCACTTATCAAGGCATTCAGAGCCAAGTTGATACTTCTGGAAAGGCAAGTGAAAAATTGTAACTTTGTTCATATGCTATACTTTGCAGAGTTGCATTAAAAGGGGTAAAGCAAATTTCCTTCCTTCTTGTGAAATTTTAGTCTTTTCAGATTTGAAAGAACAAT
>NW_019731239.1:40599-54381 GCF_002891405.2 Cryptotermes secundus | reverse complement strand
TTTGTGATGAAAATATGAGCATTTGCTGCTACTGTCTGTTGTCATTAATATAAGATAATTTATTCTCACGTACTTTGTATTTAGTTTATGAAATTCTGTGCTTTCAATAAAACTCGTATACCTAGAGTTATTAATTTCTCATTTTATCCGGCCCGTTGTAAGTGCTGAATTACCTAATGTGGCCCGGGGTTCGAAAAGTTTTGAGACCCCTGTTCTAGACAATCGGCTCATAGAATAGTGTTTGTTGCTATCTATTTAGTCTCGGCACGGACAACAGAGAAAACAGTTACGTAATAATTATCGCTGTTTAGTACCGTCGTGTTTACCGATTTCCTAGCAACAGTCGTTGCACGGCTCGCCTGTTGCGTGACGTCATGTTTACCGCCTGACTAGCAACACTGTCGAGAGTTGTTTACTGCTCTGTAGCAACCGCGGCATCCCTTGGTAACGTCACCGCGGGAAGGGGCGTGTGCTGACTGGCCTATTACCGTAGCAGCGGCAACGCTCCGAAAGTGTTACGTCGCCGCTGGTGTGGGAGGGTGTGTCCTGCATAGCGCAAATACGTCACAATATATATTGTGACATGTCTAACCGCTGCTGGGAAACGGGAGGTGGAACGAGTTACCATGAAGAGAGACCCTTGATAAACGGTCGGTTGCCAAGTAAAGCAACAGTGGAAACGAGGTTACGCAACAGTAAGAAAAGCGGTGTTAGTCCGTGCCGAGCCGAGCCGAGCCGAAGCGCGCTGGTTGCTACCAGAGTTGCCCAGCAACGCCTTTGTAAACACGGCGTCACGTAACATGGGAGCCCGTGCAGCGACTGTTGCTAGGCAATCGGTAAATACGACGTCACGCAACAGTGAAATCTATCACGTAACTGTTTTCTGAGTTGTCAGTGCGGAAGCTACATAACAGGAGTATTCGTCAGTGAGAGGGAGTAACCAGTCAGTTGCAGTCTAGCATTCGCCGAAGTGAATGGAAGCAGGAGAAGTAACTGTGATACTGCAGATGGCAGTAATTGTGAAACTGTGAATTGTATAAGTGTAAGAGAGAATGTGCAATAAATTCGCTATATCCAAGACGGCGTGAAGTTATTTGTCGCGTTACACACCCAACACGTGACAATATATAAGTACCAAATGTTCTTCTCCCACCCATCGCAAGGCAGCTACCTACACACAGGACAACACATACACAGACATCCATGCCCTGAGTGGAATTCGAGCTCACGATCCCAGTGTTCAAGAGAGCGAAGACGCCTTAGACCGCGCGGCCATTGCGATCGGAAGTGCAGCCAGCTGAGTACAAAAATAGATTTCATACCACATCCGAAGGCATCTTTATGATCTACAATGTATATAGGTCATCTACCAAGCGGAGAATGACATCAAATCAAAAATATTTTGCGGAGCAGCCGTATAATTCTCCTTAAACAATTAATCAAATGACTGCGCAGCTGAATCCTGTGCGTCATCGATTCGTATTCTGTTCAGGGAACTGAAGTCTGACAGTGTTTACTTGTTGATACAGACTACCTGGTGACTGATACCCCATCTCGGGACCCTTAACGTCGATTTTAGGGAGTAGGGTCATAAACTGAACGAAATACTACTGTACTTTCAATTTCTCCCATTTCAGAGAGTGCATCAGCAATAACAAACCAGAGAAAAACCTGGAATGCTTCATTATCGCGGCCAAGCGCCGGGGATTCATCTCTGTAACTAGTGTCTAGCGGAAGAGCGGCATCAACACATACACTCTTTGTGCAGCCATCGATAAAATTTTCCAAGGGTCATTTTCAATGGCGATTGAGCTAGAGGGAAATTAGAACGGCGAGCCTAGAGCGTGATATTGTGAAAGCCTGGATCAGGCTCTCACGTAATCTAATCCACGGATGCTAAAATATCAAAAGTTGATGCCCGTGTGGCGGCATATTGCTTCCAGATTCAACAGAATAACGTTATATCAGCTGGGAACAAGAGGTTCTGGGGAAAAATATTCGCATACTTTACTTTCGCTGTAATTTTAGTATCTAATAAGTCAGTAGGAACAAAACTTTAGTTCGCATGAGCAATAATATAATTTTGGAGGCTACAGTGTTGTAATTACTTATGGGAATTATTTATGCATTACAACGTTGAATTGGCCTCAGACGGCAAGATACACACACCAAGATTCATAAAAATTGGTTCGGGTAATAAAAAAAATTTCTCGTGTTGGGTATATGTCACGCGACAAATAACTTTAGGCCGTCCTGGATATAGCGAATTCATTCCACGCTCTCTTACATTTACACAATATACAATCACACAATTAATGCCATAGGCAGTATCACAATTATTTCTCCTGCTTCCATTCACTCGGGCGGATGATAGACTGCAACGGATTCTGGATTGAATGATAGGATTTATTAACTCCTTTTACATTCAGTCCTAATCACAATCAACCATAGCCCTATCACTAATCTTCCAATTTCACAAATCACTAGTTGCATGCCTGTTTGTTGCGGTTCCCACGCAATCGCTACCCAGCTAGTCCATTGGAGCACTGCTTGTTGCCTAGCAACGATCGCAGCTACGGATCAATATAAAACACAGCTCCTATTGTTGAGTACGTTTTAACATGTTTACTGATTCGTTGCCTAGCAGTGGATGTACTATTGTTTTGTTCATGTGTGTTGCGGGAATGTATTGTCACATGTAGGGAGTACGCTTGACGAAATGACGGGTTCTAGTTCGGATGACTGGATTTATTACCAGCTAGGTTACACACTCTCTCTTAATTATACTTAAATTACAGCGCTAACCACAGATTTACATAAACTTCATAATCTACTGTTACGTGCACAATAGCCTTCGCTTGGTATTAGATCTCAACACAGCAACTAGCGCTTCAAATCACTCCAAGTATTACACACAAATCAAGTCTTCCAGTCAAACACCACGTCTTCAACAACGAACATTCCGTGACTGACACTTAAAACACTCTCATATACTTCCCATTCCTCCCTGGTTAAGTCAAAGTCACACTGCGACTGTCAGTCAGTCAGTCAGTTTAGGTGTTGAGCACAATCTGGGACTTATGGCCTGATATTTATTACTGTTTGACGGTTTCGGTCTTGTTTATGTGGAACGGCCTCTTTAATGAGAGGACGTGTCTGTCTTTGGTCAGAATCAATGTCTGCAGTAGTAACTCATTTGGCATAATGTAAAGAATACTTACCGTATTTATGCATGTATAGACCGCACATTTTTTTTCCAAAAATTCAAGAGGAAAACTGGGGTGCGGCTTATATTCGAAATGCTCGAAATCACACTTCATTTTAAAAAAATTATATTCATAATTAGTAATACAGGGTGTTCAAAGATCGAGGAAACCGGGGCAGCAGCGTAGAGCGGATGGAACGTTTCTCCGCGACTACTGTGCCCCTCCCCGCTAGCGAGAGTGCAGTCGTGTCGCTGATACCCTTACATCAGTGTCTGTACATGCACACATTTATAAGAATACTGTAAGAAGGATAACACAAACTTACCGTGCTTTATAACAGGTGCTGAAAGTGACCCCCTTCTGCTTGCAAACATGCTTCGCATCGCATGAATAAATTAAGCGACACTTTCTGAAGTTGGTCCACGGTAATTGAACCATATTACTGTTCATCACTTTACTCGTTACTGTCGATGTCGCTCTCGCTCGAAGTTTCGCTGTCAGGTGATGTCAGCCATACAGCGTCATCTTCAGTCCCGTCCATTGCGTTGGAAATGGATGTGACTTTAAAACTTTTGGAAACCATTTCTTCTGGTATGGTGTTCCATGCAGCCACAATCCACTCACACATTTGACTTAATGAAGGTTTCTTCAATCGTCCAGTCGGCGTCATCTCCGTGGAACCGCATCTCCAGTCCCGGTAAAAGCGCCGCAAATGAGACTTGAAAGGACGGTTTATTGACTCGTCAAGTGGTTGTAACATGCCAGTCATCCCCCCTGGTATCACAACCATATCACTTTTCTCCTGCCTCATCTTCACTTTCACATTTTCAGTTAAATGGCTTCGAAAACTGTCAACCACTAACATTGACCGCTGACGTAAAAGTGCGCCTGGGCGCCGAAACCACACTGATTTCAACCAATCCAGATAGAGCTCTTCTGTCATCCATCCTTTTTCTTGAACTCTCACCAAAATTCCCGGTGGAAGCTTTTCTTTCGGCAATGTTTTGCGTTTGAAGATTACAAATGGTGGTAGTTTGTTTCCATCAGCAGTGATACCAAGCATTACGGTACACCGCTGCTTTTCTGCTCCTGCAGTCCGCACATGCACTGTTTTTTCGCCTGCTTTGTTCACTGTACTTTCACCCGGCATTTCAAAGAACACAGGAGTTTCATCAACATTTCCAATAGCTCCCATGGTGTAGTAGTGCGTCTTTCTTAATTTCAGGACATGTTTTTGAAATGCAAGCAGTTTCTCCTGGTATGTGTCGGGAAGGCGCTGCGCTATTGACGTCCGTCGCCGAATTACAAGATCATGTCGGACCATAAAGCGCCTTGCCCATCCATAACTTCCCTTAAATTCATTACGAGGAATTTTCATTCTGTCCGCTATTTTGAGGCCTTAAAATTGAATCATTTCCACAGACACTGAAAATCCATCCGCCCATGTATTACGCATGTATCGCAAAAGTTTATTTTCAAGTTCTGGAAATTTAGCTTTCTTTCCGCGGAAAGATTGTCGATTTTGTGACGTTTTTTCAAGGGCATCTTTCGTTAGTATCCATCTTCGCGCTTTTTTTCGGCAACGTCGAATTTTCTCCCTGCTGCTCGATTTCCGTGTTCTTGTGCGTAACGCACCACTTGAGGTTTAAATTTAGGCGTATAACCTGCTATTCCTCGACCCATGTTTCACTCAGAACTAACCAAGCAAGTCAAGTAAAGGCGAAAATGTTATAACACTCCCTCGCTTTACACACTTAACTGTTACCGACAGGTGCGCAGACAACTGCAGACTGAAGATTATCTGTACAGATTTTGTCGAGTAAGCCATTCACTTGCACGGCAAGTGCAGTCTCCTTTAGCCTACTTTCCTTAGTTTGAAAATAAAACGGAGGCTTATGAGATCACCTTGCTCTCTGCTTAAACCTTCCAATTTCTCAGGCATATGAGGCTTATGAGATAACCCTGCTGTTTCCCTGTGTGTACCCCCGTAATTCCTTCGTTTTTTATGAGGTAGCTTTCCTATCAAAGAGACTCATGATGTCACACAAACGATGCCATCAAAATGTCGGAATTCTGGATCAATAAACGGAGAATCAAAATAAATATCAATAAACGGTCAAAACCTTTATTTTCCAAACTGTGTAGTTACATCCGTCTTGCTCCAACTCTACTTGAGGTCTTTCACACAAATATTAATTGGAAGAATCAAATAAATTTACATAATTTACACACCGGTATGGAGACTATTCAAAACCATGTCAGTAGAATAATCAATAAATTAATATATTTCAAACGTCAAACTACTAACAAACCCAAAATAAGGCAGTTAGGCTACTATAATTCCAACCATAATATACATAAGAGGGCGCGCACCTGTGTGCTTGCGCTTGTGTACCCACCCCCTATACCCGCCAATACAAATATCAGGGACTGGATTTTGATGACCTGAAAATATTTAAAAAATGACCAAAAATGGCCGAAGAAATCCAGAAAAATGACCTAAAGTGGAAAAGAAAGAATACTTCGCTTCCATGTTATTCAAATTTCAGAAAATATATGAAGAAAAATTCCCTAATATGACAAGAAATAACATTAACAGGCCAAAAATTTATCAAAAAATTACCTTAAACCTAACAATGTCAACAAATGACAAAAAATTACATATAAAATTTACCTTTCTGTAACGAGCAGCTCATATCCGAGATTTATATATTTAAGAGCATCGCATAGGATACAAGGAAAAAAAGATGACATGTCATCAAAATCCGGGCCCAGGTAATCATATTCTATGAGCTATGTGTCGTAATAAAAGAAGATAATTTTCTCTTCTCAACTTCCTTTTCTCTACTGCAGACCGTAATAAAGCGAATACAAACTGAATTGCAGCAATCTTTAGCTGAATTTAATCTGCTCTTTCATTTCTTCATGAATGCAGTATTTCGGCTTACCACATAGTGTCGTGCACAAATGCTTGTTTTAAATCCCTTGTCACAATTTTAATTCAATTTTGTTTGTTTGTTCTACAGTTGTGCAGTTTTGCTGGTTTCTGGTCAGTAACAATATGTGCATTGATGGTGACGACTACTGGTGTATGATAAAAGAATTAAAATTAGAGAGCAATCAGAATCTGCAATACGAATCTCAGTTCACTCACGAGGCTTGTTACCAGGCAACAGTCAGTCAACATATCGGAATAAGAACGCACTGACACAACAATACTGGTTCGTTTCCAGGATACGGATTTTGTATACCATAAATGAAGCTGGGAGAAACACATCATTCGATTTGTAGACTTAGTAGAATGCACACGCGAAGAAGATAGAAATAAAAAGATGTGGGAACTGCGCTCATTCAAGCAAACGTTACAGTGACAGATGAGCTACCACTGCTTAGCACCGGCGAGTAAACAGTCCGTTGCTATGTAAGGTCTACAGCATTAGGTGACTATGGGAGGAACCCACAGTGAATCGAGTGCTAGCCAACCGCAAGCCATAACCTATTCGCTGCGTAGCAACGGTGAGTAAACAGTCGTTGCTATGTAAGGTCTACAACATTACGTGACTATGGGAGGACCCATAGTGAATCGAGTGCAAGCCAACCGCAAGCCATAAACCGTTCGCTGCCTAGCAACGGCTGAGTAAACAGCCGGTGCTAGGCAAAGACTGCAACAATACAGACAGTGACATGTTTACTATAGCTCCGACTCTAGGTTATATAAGAAGATAGAGTAATTGGAAATTTTGAGTTCAGGTGCAGAGTTGTGTTACAGTAAAACATTTAAGATGTCACAGTGTTCACTATTGTTAATAATCTTCAAACTCAAGTTCGTCTCTGTGAACGGTGCAACTATAACGACATCCCACAGTAATATTAGAAAGCGACGTATTAGGCCTGTTATATTCAGCAGGTAAGTGAAGTGAGATATACTGCAGGAAATATAGGCATTTTATGTATAAATAATCTCACATAACTGGCTCCTGTGCGTTAAGGGCGGTCTTTTGTGGACATGTGACACAGTCAAACTCTTAAAATCGGTACCTCATTTTTAAGAATTACGCCTTAAAAACGTTCAATTTTTCATAAACTGCTCGCTGATTCCCTGTACTTGGAAATTTAATTAATTAGCTGCACAAGTCAACGTGGGGCCAATCAAAATCTGCCACGTACCTTCTAAATGTCATTTTACATTGCTGGACCTAGCGAACTTCCTCGGGCCTTCCTCCGTCTTTCGAAGGAATTCAACATGGGAACAAAAGGCACTAATTAACCAGCCCAACAACCCCCCCCTCCGAAAAAAAAGCATGTTCGCTACGTTGATTTGACGACTCAGTAACAAAAGACAAACCGTCCTCAGCTGTGTTTATTTGCCTTTAATGACTCGATGGGACTCATCTGGTTTGAAACGCCGCATTAAATAGACTTTGCCATTTCATCTGAATCTCGCTTAATTAACGAACTAATATAAAAAGCAGTAGGCATTTCTACATGTACGGGAAGTGCATCGATGTAACGTTAAGTAACACGTGATACATCAGTGGTATAAATGTACGAGCGTGTAGCATATAATAATTAGTGCAATGTGTACACTTTCGGTAATTTGAAGAAAGAAGTGACGCTTATGAGATCATTTTGTTCTCTGTCCCCCCCCCCCCCCCAAACCTAGAAGTTGGAATTATGGAACCAGGAGAGACTGTCGTTACTAGAAACGAATCTGTAAACACGTTTCCGCTGCAACAATTTCACAGGCACGAGTAAACCATGTGGACTCCCGTTACTAAGCAACGAATCTGTAAACACGTATCCGCAACAATTACACATGCGAAAGTATAGAAGCTGTTTTCTATGCGGTCCGTGCATGCCAAATAAATTACTTTGAAATTGCAGCGCCTGCAGAATAAGGTTCTCCTCACCATTGACAATTTTCCAAGCGCACACCGGTCCGCGATTTGCACATGGCATTTAAAATCCCGTCCGTATATGACTATAACAAAATTATGCAGGAAACAAGCAGAAGTCATAGAAAATCATGAAAATGAGAATGTTCGCAACATCGGACAAGGCGAAGCCCGACACAGAAAATATAAGGGGCTTAAACTTGGCGGCGGTCAGGCATAAGGCCGTTCAAGTGACTAGATTGCCGTGGTCGCGAATACTACTAGAAATAGGACATAATCTGTTGTACTGAGCCTGCATTGTCAGAGATCTTGTATAAATTGTGACGTGCTGCGCTATGGAGGACCCCCACCCCACCAGCGGTGTAGTCGCGAGCGAAGCCGAAGTGAGCTGAGTCCAAGCAGGCTGGTCGTTATGCAGAGCGAGTAAACTGCGGTTGCTAGGCAAAGCGAGTAAACAGCGGTACGCATTACGTAACACGGGATACCGCAGTTGCTATGTACCCATAAACAACTCCCAACAGCGTTGCTAGACTATCGGCAAACACGGCGACTAGGCAACAAGGAAGCGAGGCGTTTCCCGTTGTCCGTCTGAGGGTTTATAAGGAACTACACAGCCTCCGATGTTAGTTACGAAGACAGTTACGAGTTGGCCAGTAGTCATTCAGTCAGCGACACAGTTGGAGTATAGAAGCAGTAGCGGAAAAAGGAACAGGACGCGTGTGTATTAATCAGTGATAATTCGTGATCACTGAGAAGGTATTGGGAGTGAGTAATTAAGCTGCACTTGCATAACTCCAGCGATATAAAAACGTGTAGATTTCTGAGGACAGAGTGGACAGAATAGTGTGGAGGGTTGTAAATTTTGTAAAGCCGTAACAGTGTTAACAATATTATATTTAAGCATCCTGTTGCACTCTATACAATAAATGATGTAAACTCCGTCCCAAGTGCAAACAATATATTATATGTCCTTGATCTTGCTCTCTTTACACTACATGTTTCGGCCTCAAACGGATCAGGTGTATACACTCACGTTGCTGTTACACTGCACATAGTTTAAAATTTAACATTTAAAGCACATTGTTCATTTCCTTGTTATTATCAACATCTACTTCTTGATATCTGTCTGGTTTATAGATTATTTTTGTTGCACACGTTAATTTTGATTTCCCTGTAGTAGGACTATAAAATCTTTAGTTCTAATTTTAAAATCCTTAAAAATTTTCTTCTAAATTTTAAAATTTAAAATTAAAATTGTTAGGGTTACTCGCCCTATGTCTAAAGTGCTGCAGAGGCTAATTCTTGTTTCCAGCACTGTACAGGTGTTATTCTGTGTTGTCTTCCTGTGTGAGTGCCGCTGCTATTCTTTACTACGTGTGCTGTCTGATGTAAAACGCAGCACACAATACATTGTTGACATTATTATTGCTCCTGTTGACTCCATTATTATTTCTGTTGATAGTGAGAATATTTCGTTTGACGCTAGTCTTGCTACGTAGATAAACAGGACTAGCATCCATCCGATAAAGACTATGAACAGGATATATTGGAATCAGAATCTTTGGTGCATTAGGTCTCTTATTAGGCATACCATTGTTGTTTGTATTAGTAGTATTATTCCCATAGCTAGGGGGTGGCTTATTTGTGTGAATATTATTCCTGATAGTGTTCTTGCTGTTTTAGTGTTTTAATTTCAAGGGGTAGTTTAATTTTAAAATGTTAACTTTGGAGGTTATTGATGGGGATCGAATTTTTCTCCTTGAAGTTTTAAAAGGTCATACTTATTTTTGGTTTACAAGATCAACATTTTCATTAAATTATTAAAACGCTAGAATGTTAATACGTTTTCAACTTTCTTTTCTTTTGTGGTATTTGAGTTTTTTCTTCTAATCGTAGGCACTTTCTGATTACTTTGTTGAGATTAGAGTTAATGGTTTTGGTACTTATTGTTGTTATTTATTTTTATCTTTGTTCCTATGATTATGAGCTTTATTTTGTGATGCTTTTTTTTTTCTGTGTGTGAGGGGTCGTTGGGTTTGTCTATTTTAGTTTCTATGATTGGTGGGTTCGGCAATGATTATTTTCAGTCTTATAGAATTTTGCAGTGTTAAGGTTTCTATTCCCGTTTTTTCTTTTTTTTTTGATCACCCTATGTTTCTTAAGCGGCGGGTGATGGTTGATTCAAGTTTTATTTCTTATAATTTCTTTCTTTTACTTGTTAGCCTTTCCATATTTTATGGGCTGGGGGAGCCTTAGTTACATGCTTGGCTGTGACTGCCTTTCTTATGGGCTGATTCTGTTAAGATTTTGGATTTGTGTTTTGATGATTATGGCCAGAGAGCCTATTTTCCATTCTTTTTATCATCCGTCACAGCAGCACAGCACGTAACACTATTTTACATAGAAATAGGAATTAAGATTAAATTTGTCAATATACGTAAATACTGACAATGGACTTACTAATACGGACTAGGAATGACAAATGACAGAAACGATCTCTCGTCAGAGAGTGCGCCCCAAATTAACAGGACAGTAACTTTCATATAACAAAAAAAAAAAACCTGGTCATCAGCCCCAGCCGGGGCTCGACACCAAGACAGACAACACTGACAGACCGTCAGTCGCAATGTCACTTGGGCTTGGATTAGCCAATTATGATGAATTTGTATGACTTCCGCGTGTTGCGTGTATAATTGTTATATAATCATATACGTACGGAATTTTGAAAGCCACGTGACTTTGACTTTGATTAGCCAATTAATTGTTTTATATTTTCAGCTGACGAAGGATTAACTTCATCCACGACAATCAAAATGGAAACAGCGTCCTGGTAGCAATTGCAATCGGAGGTCTACGCACATGGCGTAGCAAGTTTCACAAACTCAAAAATTTCTACGTAAGTTGCTCGTTCATACGAAATTACAACTAACTCTTATCTAACTGTTGTTATATTTGTTGCAGTTGGCCTTCATGATCTATATAGCACTTTATCTGATACATACATATGTTGAAAGCAAACTTCAACGGAGGTGGAAAAGGGTAAGTTTAAGATCAGTCAGCTGATGATGAAGCTCAGGTTGTCAGTAGCGCTGACCATACAACGTCGAATGGTACGATCAACAATGAATCATGAATTCAAAAGGATTGGCAGAGACAGAAGGAAACAACGAAAACCTAAATGAGGACAGGCGATTCCCTACATGAAATTCGAACAAGAAATTGCCCAATGCAAGTGAATTGTTAGGGATTTGACTCGAACAGGATGATTTCATGGTGACGGTCTGGACTTGTAATCGGGTGTTTCATGGCTTTTATATTCTTCACTTCCTCCAGCGAAATGCCAGGGCAATTCCTCAGCTGGGCCATTGCCGCCTGTTTTCAAATCCTTTCAAATCATCATCCATCCATCATCGAAACCTTCGGTGCCATAAAGTCTGTAATAGTGAACCGTTATTTACCCGGACTATAACCAGTCCGAAATTTCAGGAGAGGGAAAGGGGGAGGAGTTCATTCACTTGTTGTTGTGGGAAATACACGCACAATTCGAGAGCTATGCTGACTGAGTTTAACAATACAATAATATAATAACGAAATAAATATACATTAACAATAATAAAGGAAATAAAACATATGATATGAATACAAGAAACGATATTACAAGAAACCTAGCATGACCCACTCCGGTCATTCAAGCCAGTACCTTTCTCATGGGGCACCGCCCATTTAATTTCACCAAGCAAGAAAAGAAAAAAAATAATAATACTCACATGTGTATACGTAGTCACAGGGTACCCATACGTATATATTTATAAAAAACACCTTTGCCTCGCCATTGCTCCATAGCTCAGCAAAGGGGCCCTCTCCCGGGACACACCGCGCTGACTTCCAAAACTAAATTTAATTTTGAAAAAAAAAAAAGAGAAACCAAACAGAAATTTCTAAGAGCAGGGACAACCACCCTGCACGACCGCCACCCAGGGAAAGAGAGCGATCTTTCGTGTCATCTTGCCACGACAAGAGGAGGAGGAAGGGAAAAAGAGGGGGAGGGTCACGTGACATCTTTAAAAAAACATTACAAGAAATATATGAGCATTGGCTGTGGTTGACTGCTATTCCACGACGCCTTTCACGGGGCGAACCCTTTGAATCGTCTTCAGACGGTTCAATAGTGCGAGTGTCGAAAAATGGCACATATTGTGCTTCAGTCAGCCTGTTCGGTACCACGCACGTCCATCTTGTGCCTAGATTAACAATACGTCATTTTTTGACGTTGCTCAATTAATTAAACACAGATGCAAGGCTATTTCAATCTGTAAGCACAGTCTATTAAGCGGCGTGAAGTCATTTATTTCTCTATACAGGTCTCTATTGTTCTTGTTCTTATCTTTCGTTGGAAGCTCATCAATTCTGTCTTTCAGATATTCCCCCTTTTTATTCCTGAAATGTCTGCTGGTTTTATTTAGCTCGCATCCAGTAACCACTGCAGTTTGGCTGGTTTCTTCTGGTCTCATAATTCTGAGCACACTTCAACGAACCATGGCTTATGTTTCTTCAGTTCATGAAACCTAGACTCTCATTGCCAGAAATTTTTATGATTACATCCTCACACGGCACAAACGTTGTTCAAAGAAAAGAACTCACAGAAAACGCACCCCCTGTGCATTACAAACACATGCGTGTTGGGGAAGTCTTGATCTTCATTCTGAGAAATGTATGAAACAAGGAGATTTACAACTATTCCTTTCGATCCAAGGGAGGAAGAACAAAACAAGTTAGAGCTGAAGGCGAGAATAGAGGAGATAAGTTCAAATTGTCACTCACTCACTCATGGAGCTGATACCTTCTTGAGGAGCCGCCAATTGTGCAGCTACTAGAGAACTTCCCAACATTTTATGTAACCCGAAGTTCATTGCCTTGTTCATTAGAGCCCTCCACTGGTCCCTTTACTAAGCAACATCAATCCAATCTATTCCATCCCATTCTATCACTCTGAGGTCCATTTTCATATTGTCAATCCAACTACGTCTTGGTCTTCGTAGTGATTTCTTTCACTTACTTTAAATACGGCACAAAATTCTGGAAAACAGTGGACAGGGATGTAATTACTTTTTATTCTGGCAATTGTAAAAAACATGTAGATTGATACCTATTTCCTTGTGTTCACAGATTAAAATTACCATGCTTGATCTCGTACAAAAGGAGCGGAACCTACGACACGTGAGTCACAAATTTCACTTTAAGTATGGCATACACATTCAAGGCATGGCCAAACAAGACCCTCAGTGAAGTGACTAGGGAATTCCAAATAATTTTAAAAATTATAATATTGTCGCGTATCGGGCGTATATCGCGACAAATAAATTCTCGATGTATTCGATGTAGCGAATTTTATTTCACATTCGCACTTACAATCACCCAAATTACAGATTTACGATTACTGCTATCTGCAGTATCACAAATAGTACACTCCAAATGCCACAATACAACTGACTAGTTGCTGGCTAACTCGGCGGTAGCTCCAGGACTCGCTGACTGTCTCAGTACGACTCAGTACAACTCTGCGGTAGCCACACTAGAACTGACTGTGAATAGCCTTCGCTGCTCCCTATGTAACCTCGATCGGACAATACGGCCACGTAATAGGCACCCTTGTTGCTATGTCGCTGTGTTGCTATGTAACG
>NW_019731239.1:34195-40356 GCF_002891405.2 Cryptotermes secundus | reverse complement strand
TGTAAATTTAGTAGAGGGCATGACCCCAGACAGCAGACTCAAGTTCCTAAAATTAAAAAGGGTTGCGAACCCCGCAACAATATTTTCTTCACAATTCAATTTCACAATCATAAGCACATAAGCACTTGACAGTCTATATTTATACGAGTGACCGTCCGCTACACCAATCGAATATACATTTTACGTTGATAATTATCAACGTAAAATGTATATTCGATTGGTGTAGCGGACGGTAGGATGTAGGATTTTAATAAAGATTATAATCTTTATTAAAATCCTACATGCATTTCTGCACAAATGTTGAAGGTCCCTCTTTAAATATTTACGGCAACCAAACACTTCTGTGCCCATTAACGTGTTTCCGTTAGCCTCCATGTTCCAACGTCAAAATGGCTCATATTGCTAGGCAAAGACTCGGTAAAAACACCAAGAGGAAGCAAACGCGCGCAACAGCCGGCCGTCTACTGCCAGGCAACGGATCTGTAAACACGCCTGATTAACAATAGATGTGTTTTTTCTGCGTGGTCCGTTCAAAGTTGTTATAAAGATGTGTCCGGCAGCACAGAGCAACATGAATTGAGTAGTTTAGTTTTGAAAAGCCAGCCTCTCGGGACGTGAGCTTGGGAGTAGGGGAATTAAATTGAATCGAGTGCTTAGAATTGGCAGATGCAGAATAAGGCAAGAAAGGAATTAGTCTGTGAAAATAAGACTCCACGTGCAATTTGAAGTGACAGTGAGAATGTTACAAATCCGTTGCCAGAATACGACTATTGAAGACTGAGAATCTTTGTGAGTGTGTAACGCTGAACTGGAAAGTGTACAGAATAGCGAGAGCGCTGTATGGTCTGCACTCCCGAGTTGTGAATATATAAGTTGTAATAAATGCAATCATGCAATCCAAATCCCGTCCTACAAGTCACGCGCAACGCCCCCTACACGTGACAGTATTGACACTATAGACGGGCTGTGGATTGGTGACTCAATTCCGTGCACAATTTGATACAACGCCTGAATACAATTTAATGTTCACTGTTTCACATAAATAGTGTCCACAGTCACCCTTTGACTGTCGTTGCTTGCTATCTGCTTTCAAAGGCGAATATGCCCCTTCCTCTTGGCACCCGAACTGCCGCGACCTCGGCTAACAGCTTCTCATAGCAGCAGCTCACTACGATTTAATCCCAGCAGTTCTCTGACACTCATAAATGATCCTGGTTATATCAACTTGGCACGGACCTCATAGAACACGTCTTAAATTATCTCTGTATTCCCTCGTTACCGTGGAAACATGGTTGTTTGCGGAGCTGTTACATAGCAATTGCTTTTGTATAGTTATTTGTTTCGCAGTCGTTGCCTGGCAACGGGGCTAGATGGCACGATGTAATATCCGAAAAAAAAAATAAACACCCCATACAAAGAGAAGGTGGAGGACACTGTACGTGTATGTCCATCTATCTGTGGGGCTGCTTGTTCGTCCGCTTTGCCGGCTTTCTGTTGTCTGTAAGAAAGCGACGATAACTGATTGCTGTTTGATTGTGTTTTAATAATCAGTAAAACATTTTCATTTGCCCATAGGAACTGAATGAACGCCTTACACTGCGATATCTCAAACGAAGGCAAAAAGAAAGGTGAGTTTACACACACCGCCTACTTCACATGGCATAGACAATCTTCAATTCGTATTAGGCTACACGAAGTCGGTCAATGAAATGATTCAGTATTTCTAAATAATTTTAATGTTTCTAATGGGTTTCATTCACAGCCCAATTCCACAACTACTAGCATTATCAGGTACACTTTATACCACATACGAAGGATATGCGGAAAGTAAAGATACAAAGTCCACAAAATATTTGTAAAGCATTTCTTAGAGCTTCATTAGTAGAACGTTTACAACCCATCTTCATTTACCTTTCAACATACTCGCCGTGGATCGCAATGCACTTAATGCGCCTGGGAATGAGTTTTTTTATCCCAGCATTGTAGAAATCTCCCGCCTCCTCTCTTAGCAATGCACGAACTACACAGAATAATAGAAATAGATTTCCTTTTCATATGGACGTCAAACACAGACTCTTAAATTAAGGCAGAAACACCAAATGAAGGTGTTCGAAAATAACGTGCTGAGTAGAATAATTTGACATATAGGGCAGAAAATAACAGCAGAATGTAGACGGCTAAATTCTGACGAGCTTCCTAATTCGCACTTTGGACAATCTTCAGTCAGGTCCATCTATCCAGCATCATCACAACGTACTTCTCCAAGATCTATCTTATTAATTCATTCTTCCTTTCATATTCAAAGTGGGCTTCTCTCAAGAGGCTGGGTGGGCCCCAGACACGGTTTGGACGTTGTCGGGAAGAGAAAATCTTACCCTCTTGAATTGGGTGTGGAAGTGTCAACAATGAGGTTCATTTTATGTAATATATTTGACAGGGTGAGGGATTAGTCAGTATCAGAGCTTCCATCTAAGCAGGATAACAGATGAAGCTTCATGTTTCCATCATGGCTGGTTACAAACGAAATTTAATTCTGTAATAGGGCCTTGCTCTGTTGCAGAACTTCCATACACCAAGGTAAGGACTCCCAGCCAGTTACCCCGATATCTCAGGGAAGTGCAGTCCAAGGTACAAAATTTCAGCAATATCAGCCAAAAGCCTGGTGGCGGAAATGTGAAGATACTAAACCAGAAGTTCGACTACAGCAAGGTGGAGCTCAAGGTCAACAGAAGAAATTGCACAGCGAAGACAATGAGGGTGCATAGTACAGTGACGGAAGGAGTTCACTCTCAAGGAATTTCAATATATCTTTCGAGCTGTACAAGTCGAGAAGCAATCACATATGATGAAACACACTTCGATCGAAGCATACAAATTCACTGAGGTCACTCTCAAGGAATTTGAAGCTATCTTACGAACTATAGAAGTCGTGAAGTTCTGAAGAGAATCTCATTGCTCGAACGCTGAACATTGCTCCCTCGTTCCTGCTCTCAAGACATCCAAAGCACTTCGACGTGGTTTCTAAGACGACTTGTCAACAATCACAACCGAGGCTACGTCAACAAGGGCGAGAAGAGAAGAATTGTTACAGAAGATACACAACGCCTTGCCCGAATGAAAGAGAAGGCAGCCTACAGCAAAGAAAAGAAGGTGCACCAGCAAATGGGAACCCCAATTTCATGATCCTGTGTTCGTGGGATACCAGCCAGTGTGAATAAAATTTATGTGTGATTGTTATTTGTGGTATGTTAACTAAGTATGTTCTGTTACTGTGAAGGTTTATAAGTGCTTAGGCCTTCAGTGAAAAAACGAAATGGTAGGGAACCTCCTATATATTGTAAAGTGTTTTTCCACTGAAGACGCCGTTTGGAATTTTAATTGGTTTATATAACAACCTACAAGTCTCGGCTACAATTAATTACAACAATGTTAATGGGTTTCCACACTTTACAAACCCTAAACAAAAATCTATCCACTCTGTCCTCAGTAGTCTACACGTATTCACAGCACGGCAGCTATATAAGTGTCCCTGTATTACACACTCCCAATTACTCCTCATTTATCACAAATTATCGCTGATTATCACGCACGCGTCCGGTTCTTCTTTCGGCGACTGCTGCTAGATTCCAACTCAACTGTCTTCGGCGGCTGCAACACTTTAACTCGCTTCGTAGACAGTGTAGTTCTCTTATAAACTCTCAGCCGGTGAACCGGAAACGCCTCGCTTCCTTGTTGCCAAGGCGCCGTGTTTGCCGACAGCCTAGCTACTTTGTTGGAAGTTGATTACAGCTATGTAGCAAATGCGGCGTCCCGTGTTATGTAATGGGTACCGCTGTTTATTGCCGTCGTCTCTAGCAACCACTGTTCATTCGCTTTCCTTAGCAACCGCGATTTACTCGCTTTGCAAAGCGAATATTATTCTTGGACTCGGCTCAATTCGGCTCCGCTCGGCACGTCAACGTTTGGGGGTTGGGGGATGTTGACCTGCCTATTGCCATAGAAACGGCTTTGTGTATCTTCTGTAACATTTCTTCTGTTCTCGCCCTTTTTGGCGTAGCCTCGGTTATGATTGTTGACGCCACGTGGTCTTAGAAACCACGTCGAAGTGCCTTGAATGTCTTGAGAGCAGGAACGAGGGAACAATATTCAGGGTTCCGGCAATGAGATTCAGAGCTACACGACTTCTACAGTTCGAAAGATAGCTTCAAATTCTATGAGACTGACCTCTGTGAATTTGTATGCTTCGATCGAGGTACATTTCAGCATTCGTGATTACTTCACGAGTTCTACAGTTCGAAAGATAGCTTCAAATTCCTTGAGAGTGACCTCAGCCAATTTGTATGCTTCGATCGAGGTGGGTTTCAACATTCGTGATTGCTTCACGACTTGTACAGCTCGAAAGATATCTTGAAATTCCTTGAGGGTGAACTCCTTCCGTCACTGTACTATGCACCCTCATTGTCTTGCTGTGCAATTTCTTCTGTTGACCTTGACATCCTCCTTGCTGTAGTCGAACTTCCGGTGTAGTATCTTCACATTTCCGCCACCAGGCTTTTGGCTGATATTGCTGAAATTTTGTACCTTGGACTGCACTTCCCTGAGATATCGGGGTAACTGGCTGGGAGTCCTTACCTTGGTGTATGGAAGTTCTGCAACAGAGCAAGGCCCTATTACAGAATTAAATTTCGTTTGTAACCAGACATGATGGAAACATGAAGCTTCCATCTGTTATCCTGCTTAGATGGAAGCTTTGATACTGGCTGATTGCTCATCCTGTCAAATATATATTTGCTATCGGCAAACACGGCGACTAGGCAACAAAGAAGCGAGGCGTTTCCCCTTGTCCGGCTGAGGGTTTATGAGAGAACTACACTGTCTACTAAGCGAGTTAAAGTGTAGCAGCCGCCGAAGACATTTGAGTTGGAATCTAGCAGCAGTCGCCGAAAGAAGAACCGGACGCGTGCGTGATAATCAGCTATTGTTTGTGATAACTGAAGGGTAATTGGGAGTGTGTAATTCAGTGACACTTATATAGCTCACGTATTGTGGATATGTGTAGACTACTGAGGACAGAGTGGATAGATTTGTGTGTAGGGTTTCTAAAGTGTGGAAACCCGTAACATTGTTGTAATTAATCGTAGCCGAGATTTGTAGTTTGTTATATAAACCAATTAACAATCCGAACGGCGTCGTGAGTGGCTAAACACTTTACACAATATTAAGCTGAGTAAATAATTCTCTGCAAGTGTTATTTGTTATATGCCTTTACTGGAAGCTTAAGTGAACTTTACCAGAACAATGAACTGAATTACTACTCTTATTTTGTGTAGCAATATTTAACTGAATTAGAAGAACAATGTTGATTAACATGTAATTGCTGAAGTGGGATTAGTAGTTGAAAGAAACTCACTTGAATTCCCTGCTATCTTGTATGATATACATTTGCATAATTTTGTTCTTTTTTTATTTATGTGGATTTGTATTACGAATATTCACCTCTATGTGCTGTAGTAGATAAATCTAAGTTTAAGTACGAGCCAAAGTTGCAGCTCAGCCTTCGTCTGTTGGTCATAAATGAATAATAGACATTTCATTAGCACTGTGTTGTATTTTAAGTGTTTTTTACAAACATGGGTCACCTATACATATTCAGGAAATTACGTACGAAAAATCACAAAACTTTTCAAAAACACTAATATAAAGATAGTATTCAAAACAACCCACACAATAGGTAAACTAACAAATGAAAAACGGGAAGTAAACCCATACGAACAAAGTGCAATATAAAAAATAACATGCCAAATTTACCCCCCCAAAAAATATATATATTTTGCTTTCTGTTAGGGAAAACTGCAGCCGAGACTGTTGGGATGCTTCGGCAAGCGTTTAACCCTCAAGCGTTTTCGACGCACCATTTGCGTCCGCTCAGTTACATGCATATAGCGTGCATTTATGCGGGGGTATTTAAATCCCTCCCGGTGCTTTATTTTCGCAAGCATTGAAGGTTTTGTGCAGACATTTACCTAAATATTTTTAAATAACGAAATCGCTATTTGAAAAATTCCAAAAAATTATATTATATTTACAATTGTTTACAGTTCATTATTATAAATATCTATATACATTTTGTCAAGCTATTTCTTTTTCCCAGCTCTCCATAT
>NW_019731239.1:31308-31887 GCF_002891405.2 Cryptotermes secundus | reverse complement strand
GACAAGTTACGTGACCAAATGCCATGGGGCTCCGATAAGAGGGTGTCGCAAAGCAGAAAAGGAATAACAGATTCATAAATGTTGACACAGGCGTCAGGCAACTTCGACCCCGAGGTTCGTAACATTGTAAATCAGACGCAGCTTCTTTGTCGCCAGTAAGCCAAGCCAGTAAAAAGAAATACACACACAGATAACAAGCACTCAATGAAAGTTAGCTAACAAATTATCTCTCTGTAAGCAAGTCGGAGTGTGAGTTGGAACAATTCTTTCGTAAGCAGCAGACACCAGATGCTTTGTCCCAAGCAAAGCGAGTAAAAAAAAATACCACACACAAACAGATAGCAAGGAATGAAAGAAGTCAGTGTTAGCTGACATATACATTCACTGGAAGTACACACATCAGAGCGTAGGCGTTAAGAATTCTTAGTGAAAAGTTTGGGCGCAATATATGCGGCGCACACGCTTACAGCACGGCTTTGATTGGCCACAGACGGTGCGTCGCACAAGCTTAGGGATTTAAATGGCTCCGCTAAAAGTCACGCTCAAGGGGTTAATGATGATGCTTTGGGGAAATCACAG
>NW_019731239.1:17393-30503 GCF_002891405.2 Cryptotermes secundus | reverse complement strand
TTCACGCCGTATTTTATATAGCGAATTTTATTTCACATTCGCACTTACAATCACCCAAATTACAGATTTACGATTACTGCTATCTGCAGTATCACAAATAGTACACTCCAAATGCCACAATACAACTGGTTGCTGGCTAACTCGGGGCTAACTCGGAGGTAGCTCGAGGACTCACTCGGAGGTAGCTCCAGGACTAACTGTGAATAGCCTTCGCTGCTCCTCATGTAGCCTCGATCGGACAATACAGAAAACGGCCACGTAATAAGCACCCTTGTTGCCTGGCGCTGTGTTGCTAGTAACGCTAGCGGTAGTAACCGCTGTTACCACTGTCGTCTCTCGCAATCCTGTTTACCCGTGCTGCCCTTGGTGACGTCATCGCTGTTGACTCGCTTTGCATAGCGACCAGGATGCTAGGACTCGGCTAACTTCGGCTCACTTCGGCTTTGCTCGGCGCATAACGGCCGGCGGGGGTGGGGGAGGGGCGGGATCCATAGCTCAACATGTCACTATATATATATATATATGTTTTAAAGCTTTAAAACAACTTTAAATATTTCTATAACCAGAAAGGCTGCTGTGAGTGATAGATGGAACATTGTGTACATGGACATTACATTTGTATTTGATATGACAACTGTTGTGATAGTGGTTTCAAAAAAGTGTTTGATGCCTCTGAAGATGGTCCAAATGGATCAAAACATGTAAGGCTAGTGAATCATCAAGTGAGAAAACTGAAATAGTCACATTGGACGGACTTGTCTTCTATAATTGAAAATAAAGACCATTTGAATGCACACACATGGGTAACAATGAAGAAGCAAAGAAGGTGGTTAAAGACTGGTTCAGTGGACTGGCAGCAAATTTCTATGATGCAGGCATACAGAAACTCATCACACGATATGACAAGTGCCTGAATCGTTAAGGGGATTATGTAGAGAAATAATTGCATGTCTGTGGTAATGACATAAATATTTCTTTTATCTTGTTTATGTTTTGTAATCACCAAGTGGTCTTTACTTTGTGGATGACCTATATACTAAGCTGATATGATGCTGTATAATCTAGGTAGAAAGATACCAACATTTTGGAGGGAACTTGCTGCATCTAGCTAATGTCCTGAAGACAGATGTAGCAGGAACTTCTGAAATACTGGTACATTTCTACCAGGTCTCATGACATCATGGCCCTGAAGGTTATAATCCTCACATTCATTGCTGTAAGAATCTGAAATCTCACATCAGGCCATGCTTCAGATATCCTGAACGTTTTTAATTGACATCGTGTCCATTGGGAGTCGGATAGCTCAGTTGGTGCAGCAACGGGTTACAGGCTGGATGGCTGGGGTTTGATTCCCTGCATAGGTAACAGATCATTCTCTACTCCACAACATCCAGACCGGATCTGAGAACCGCATAGCCTCCAATCCAATGCATAACATTTAACAGACTATACCAACGCAACGGCAACTCTAGACTTGTGTGCGGGAGTTATTCGGTTAAAATTGGTTATTCCGAGGTTTATCGTGCTTTCCGCCATTGCCTTTAGGCAAATAGTGTTCCAGTGCCTCGATTGGGCCACAATCGCTTATTTCGAAATCTTTTCCGATGCGTCATCTATTAATCACCNGGCTCGGATTTCGCAACATGTCACAATATGTTAATTCTGGGTCTGTTGCACCACTGATGAATGAAATTACACAGAGAAATTACTGTTCAAGATGTTTTAACAAAACAGATGCCTCCTTTTAATTAATATGATGTGTATTGAGATACAAATTTTTGCACGTCACATTTTTGTTATTATTTGACCTGCACTGCGGTGGCGGTAAGGGGCCAGGAGGTGTCCCGCCACTGCCACCAAGACGTCGTGCTGCCACCATCTTCTTATGCCGTAAAGAGGGGCTCAGGTAAATTTACAATCACTGATGTATCTGCCGCCTTGGCTTGAGATTGCAATTCTCCTGGAGGATTCGGAGGGAGGATGGAGTCGACAGGGATACGATAACGCAAGGGAATGCTAGGTTCAATTAAAATCACAGCGCATTTCTATCCTACTCTATTCACCTATGTCGCTATATAAATAATATATACACCATTTGCCGACGTTCGTCGGTTCGCATTACATGTGGGCTATTATCCTGTAGCACACACATTAGTTCACTTCTGTCACCCTGCTATTGGGTATCCTATCCCTCTATCTCTCTTTCTCAGTAAACCTAGTCCATCTAGTCTTCAATTTCTCTCCCTGGTGTTTGCACTTTAATATTATCACACATAATATTCATGGCTATATGAAGTAAGTCTATTTACGTGAGCTCAGGAGACAGGCGCGCGCCATCACCAACCAACAACTACTCGTCGCCATCACTCTCTCGGCGATAGCCGACGGCTGAACTGTGTATCAGTTAATAATATTGTAACGTGTTTCATTACTGAATACGCCTTAGAGATCGTTAATTGGTTTATTAAACAATCTACAAATATCGGCTACAATTACTTATCACAATATTACGGGTTTCCACACTTTATAAACACTACAATCAAATCTCTTCACACTATCTTCAGGAGTATTCACTTACTAATAACGCGGGAGCTATACAAATCTCCCTAAATTACACACT
This sequence comes from Cryptotermes secundus, assembly GCF_002891405.2. Classification (NCBI taxonomy): domain Eukaryota; kingdom Metazoa; phylum Arthropoda; class Insecta; order Blattodea; family Kalotermitidae; genus Cryptotermes; species Cryptotermes secundus. Next base: position 27,883 of record NW_019731239.1, on the reverse strand, counting down.
CCAGATATAACTGTACTACAGCACTCTCTAAGTCTCGAAAGCACACAATAGGTCTTCCGCTCAATGATTTCTTAGTTATCGCACACCCGCAGGCAGCTACCTTGAGAACTGTTGATAAGACACTGGCTCTCGCTTGCTGCTCAGCCGGCTTTTATTCCGTTCGCTGTTGCTAGTGTCGCCCGCCACGTTACTACTGTGACGTGGCGTAATAGCCCAGCAAAGCTGTTACACCTTGGTGAAGTCACCGCTGTTGACTCGCGTTGCATAGCTACAAGGTTGCGGGGACTCGGCTAACTTCGGCTCCGCTCGGCTCACTTCGGCTCCGCTCGTGACGTCACCGCGGGGAGAGTGGCGGGGTGATGACTCGCCTCTTACCCGAGCGTTACGTTACCGCCACGTGCCGCTGGGGAGGTAGGGGTCCTCGGTTGCTCAATATGTCACACTGCTCCCTCCTAAAGGCTGTTCGTCCCGAATATCCTAACGGTGCTTCCCCCGTTCCTTTTCTTTGGAGGCAGTTTTTGCAGTATCTTCTTTGTGTCCTACTCTTTCTCTTCTCCCCGTTGCTCTGCTCTCCAACCGCCTCCTCTTCCCCCTTTTCATGGTTGCTCGTCTCGAGCAGCTCCATGATAAGGCGCGAGCCGGTCGAGGTGTACAACCAGCATCCTCGACCTAGGGGTCTTCTGGATTCGGTAAACCACATCATTTATCCGGGTCACTACTTTGTAAGGACCTTCCCATGATGCTTGTAGTTTCGGCGATTTCCCCTTTCTGCGGGTTGGGCGATAGAGCCAGACTCGGTCGCCTTCGTCGTAACCTGCGGAGTTGGCCAGTTTATCGTACCGAGTTTTCATCCGGTCACTAGCAAGCTTCAGGTGTTGCCGGGCATAATTATGAATGTCGTGCAGATGATCCACTAAGTCTCCTGCATAATCGGTTGTGGGTTGTTCCTTGTCTGGGGGTACTCCAAAGAGCAGGTCGCTATGTAATCATAGTTCACGTCCGAAAACTAGGCCAGCAGGGGTCAGGCCCGTAGTGTCGTGAGTGGATGCCCTGTAAGCTAGGAGAAAGAGGGGTAACCTCTCGTCCCAGTCCGTTTGGTGGGATGCGACGACCTTCCGCAAGTGCTCCTCGATGGTCTTGACGTAGCGATCCACCATGCCATCCGACTGCGGGTTCAGGGGTGTGGTGCGCGTCTTGCTCACTCCCAGGCGTTGCAAAACTTCTTTCAGTAGATGAGACTCGAATTTCCGGCTTTGGTCACTGTGCAACTCTCGAGGTATATCGAAGCGGCAGAAGAAGTTGGCAACCAGAACTTCCGCTATTGTAGAAGCCTCCTGATTCGGGATGGCGTACACTTCCGGGCACTTGGTGAAGTAGTCCATAGCGATCAGTATCTATCGATTCCCTTGGTCGCTTCTTGGGAAGGGCCCTGCGATATCAATGGCTTCTCTCTCGAATGGAGCCCCAACGTTATACTGGTGAATTTGCCCACGTTTCCTGGTCGGCAGTCCCCGACTGGCTGCACATGTGTCACACTGTCGACACCATTTCCAAACATCGCTTCTTGCTTGGAGCCAGTAGAATCTCTGTCGAACCTTATTCAGAGTTTTGTTGACACCGAAATGACCTCCTGACGGTCACCGTACAGTTCGCTCAGAACGTCCTTCCCCCTGCTCCGAGGAATAATTACCTGGGCTACTTGACGTCTTCCGGTGACGGATTCCCAGTCACGCTCTAGTACGCCGTTTCTCACAGCGAGCGATTTCCACTGGGCCCAGTAGCTTTTGTACGTGGGACTCCGATCCGCGATGTCCTGCCATTCCGGTCGTTGGCCGTTTTCTACTTCCTGTAGAATAGGCCCTATGTCTGGGTCTTTTAGCTGTTTCTCTCTGAGGGTAACAGGGTCCCAGCCGGCTGCCGGTAGGGTTCCAATAAGGCGTATTTGCTTTACCTCTGCTCGCGTCTCGACGTTGTGGCAGTGCCCACATTGCTCATTGCAGGGTCGTCTAGAAAGGGCGTCAGCGTTGTTATGTTTTCGCCCCTGACGATGCACCGAAGTAAAGTTGTACTCCTGAAGACGCTGTATCCAGCGCGCAGTTTGTCCCTCTAAGTTCTTGAAACTCATAAGCCAGGTAAGCGCAGGGTGGTCCGTTCGCAGATGGAACTGTTGTCCGTAGAGGTACTTGTGGAAATGTTCCAGTGTCCTCACTATGACAAGTAGTTCTCGACGGGTAACGCAGTAGTTTCTCTCTGCTTTGTTTAGCGTCTTGCTGAAGTAAGCTATGACACGCTCTTGTCCGTCCTGTATGTGTGAGAGAACTCCTCCAATTCCGACATTACTTGCATCTGTGTCCACACTGAATTTCTCTCCTGGCTGTGGTTAGGCAAGAATAGGGGCAAAACATAGGACACTCTTTAGTGTTTGAAAAGCGGCCTCCACTTCTGGAGTCCACTGGAAGGTTTGTTTCTCTTCCGTTAGCCTAGTTAGTGGTTTCACAATGTTGGTAAACCCTGAAATAAATCGCTCGTAATACGCGCATAGTCCCAGAAAGCTTCTATCTTCATGTTTATCCTTCGGGGTCGGCCACTCTCGCACGGCTTTCAACTTCTCCGGGTCGGTGAATACCCCTTATCGCGATACAATATGCCCGAGGTACCTAACCTCTTCCGGCAAAAGTTTACACTTTTCCGGGTTAAGTTTCAGACGTGCATCCCTGAACCTCTCGAACACTCTCCGTAGGTTGAGCATGTGCTCTTGGAATGTGCGGCCTATTACGATCACGTCGTCCAAACACACCAGGCATGAATCGTACGTGAACCCTCGTAGGTCTGTCTCCATTAGCCCCTCGAAGGTTGCCGGGGCATTGCAGAGGCCAAAGGGCATGACTGTAAACTGCCATAACCCTTGCCCTGTCGAAAACGCTGTTTACTCTTTGTCGTCTGGGTGTACATACACTTGCCAATAGCCACTCTTTAAATCGAGAGTTGAAAACCATTTCGCTCCGGCCAGCGTGTCCATGGTGTCGTCAATGCGGGGTAGTGGAAAGCAATCCTTCTTGGTGACGTCGTTCAGCTTTCTGTTGTCCACACAGAAACGGAGCTCCCCATTCTTTTTCCTGACCAGAACGACCGGAGACGACCAAGGGCTGTCCGATTCTTCTATAACACCCTGTCCTCGCATATTTTCGAGCATTTCCTTCACTTCCGCTTGTTTTGCTAGGGGTACTCTCCTTGGTGGCTGTCGAATTGGTCGGGCTTCTCCCGTGTCTATGCGATGATATACTCTGTTTGTCCTTCCACAATCTTCGTTGTCTTGTGCGAAGATATCCGCGTACTCGGACACGAGATCTTCTAACTCTTGAAATTCTCTGGTGTTTAGGTGTGGCTTGGCCGCTGTGGTCACGTCCGCTAATTTCGGTGTTAAACCTGGTGCTGGTGGCCGCCCTACCTCGTGCAAGGCCACGAGTGTTACTGGCTCACAGTGCGCCAGAGGCGATCCTCTCCTGAGTTTTGGTCCTTGTGGGTAACATTCATGACCCCTACTGGTACTTCTTGACAGTCTTGAACTAGGGTCCTGGCTACGTAGATTCCTTCAGGCGGGTGGCCCTGGGGGCTTGGTTCTACTAGACCATTTTCTACTCCCAGATGATTCTCCAATCTAGCCATCACTATTCCCTAACTCCGTGCGGGTATCACATGGTCCTTTGCCACTATTAAGCTAGAAGGACGGGGTCCTAACCCAGGACTCCATAACGATACCTCTTCTTCCGCCAGACGCAGAGTTTGGCGCCCTATATCCACTGAAGCATCATAGGCGCGCAGTATGTCCAGTCCCAGGATGAGCTCATCGGTGATATTCGCGACGTAAACCCACATTGTTATCGGTTGGCGCCCCAGGGTAAAGGTCAACAGAACTTCTTTCAGGATGCGTAGGGATCCTCCAGACACGGTCTTCAGCGTGAAATCTGGGTTTGGCTGTCTTTCAGTCCATCCGGCGGCGATATCCGGTTTACTACCGTAACGTATGCTCCAGTATCCACTGTCACCTGGCACGGCTTATCACCGACCCATCCCTGGGTGACCAGACTGGTGTTGGCTTTCTCCGTCATGTCGGTGAGTGCGTAGTGTGGGGGCCTTAACGCATATGCTGGCGTTCGCCCTTCTCCGCCGGCCGTCGCTCGTTTCCCGACGGTTGGTCCTTTCTCCAGCTTCTTTCCCTGTTGTTTCTGGGTCGCCATTCTGAGTTCCTTGGCGATTCCCATTTATTTCTTGGGGGTCCTTCTTTTCGGTCTTGGTGCTGTATACTGTCATCTCCTCGTTGGGTGGGGGACGATCGGAACTTGGTGCTATCTCCGTGAGTTCTGGCTGATACCAGTACCACCTGCAGCTATAACGCTTGTCGGAGGGCCTCGTTTACCGTCTTCTTCCCTCCCAGCAGCAGCTGGTACTTTATATCGGCATCTCGTATTCCGTATGCGAAGGCTTTTCCTGCCTCCCTTCTTGTGTGGTCAGCAGGTAGATTGGGGTAGGCACGACGGGAAAGGAGTTCAATGGCCGTGGCAAAATCTTGGAGGGAATCTCCAGGTCTCTGCGTCCTCGTTCTTAATTGGCAGTGGTAAGCAGCTGCAAAGTGTTGGTCGCCGAAACGGTCCTCTAGAGCCTGAAGAGTTTCCTCGTAAGTGGTATTTGCCGGAATGCCGGGCAGTATTTCCGCCGCCCGACCCTTCAGGGCAGTAATAAGGTATGTTGATTTTTCCCTCTCCGACCATTGGTTGTGTTCTACTACGGTCTCGAATTGTCGCCGGAACACGCTCCACGTTGAATTTCCGTTGAATGTCGTTGGCTGAGCTGTACTCGCGTCGACCGTGGGTGTGATTCCCTGCTCGGTCCTCGTCTGTACTACTTCCAACCGGGCCTGGAAATCTCGTTTGGTTTTTCCAAATGCTGCACATGTTTTCGTTAGCTCTTCCTGGACATTTCGTTTGTCGTGTTCAACGATCGCCAAAATGTTTTCAACTTTATGTTGTACTTTATCATCCAATTCTCNAAGGTATGTTGATTTTTCCCTCTCCGACCATTGGTTGTGTTCTACTACGGTCTCGAATTGTCGCCGGAACACGCTCCACGTTGAATTTCCGTTGAATGTCGTTGGCTGAGCTGTACTCGCGTCGACCGTGGGTGTGATTCCCTGCTCGGTCCTCGTCTGTACTACTTCCAACCGGGCCTGGAAATCTCGTTTGGTTTTTCCAAATGCTGCACATGTTTTCGTTAGCTCTTCCTGGACATTTCGTTTGTCGTGTTCAACGATCGCCAAAATGTTTTCAACTTTATGTTGTACTTTATCATCCAATTCTCACCGCATAGATCGCATTTCGGTCTTCAATTCTTCCTTGTCGGCCGTCGCCTTTTCTTGGTAAGGGTCTAATTTTGTTAGGAAATCTTGATGGGTTTTCATGTTTGCGTCCATTCTTGCCAGCATTTCCTCTTTGTCAGTTTTCCTATCGGCGTCTAACTTGGCCAGGAAATCTTCTTTTTCTTCTTCCTGTTTGCCTCCGTCGTTTCGTGCTTCTCTCTGATTTCCTTCAGTAGAAGTTCCATCATTTGTTGCATCTCCATTTTGTTGCAGTTGTCACGTGTGTAAGTTCAAATCCCACTTCTGACACCAGTGTAACGTGTTTCGTTACTGAATACGCCGCAGAGATGGTTAATGGGTTTATTGAACAATCTACAAATATCGGCTACAATTACTTATCACAATATTACGGGTTTCCACACTTTACAAACCCTACAACCAAATCTCTTCACACTATCTTCAGGAGTATTCACTTATTAATAACGCGGGAGCTATACAAATCTCCCTGAATTACACACTCCAGATATAACTGTACTACAGTACTCACTAAGTCTCGAAAGCACACAATAGGTCTCCCGCTCGATGACTTCTTAGTTATCGCACACCCGGAGGCTGCTAACTTGAGAACTGTTGATAACACACTGGCTCTCGCTTGCTGCTCAGCCGGCTTTTATTCCGTTCGCTGTTGCTAGGGTCGCCCGCCACGTCACTACTGTGACGTGGCGTATAGCCTAGCAACACTGTTACCCCTTGGTGAAGTCACCGCTGTTGACTCGCGTTGCATAGCTACAAGGTTGCGGGGACTCGGCTAACTTCGGCTCCGCTCGGCTCACTTCGGCTCCGCTCGTGACGTCACCACGGGAAGAGTGGCGGGGAGATGACTCGCCTATTACGCGAGCGCTACGTTACCGCCACGTGCCGCTGGGGAGGTAGTGGTCCTCGGTTGCGCAACATGTCACAATATTAAGGAATTTTCTGATTGAATACACAAGCAAATTGTACGAACTCTAAGTAGACCACGGGATGTAGGATGTGGACAGGGAAAAACCCGGAGTGAGTAAAGTTGGAAGTCAGACCACATTGATTTCCTACACAGTAAGGTTAACGACGGATGACGTGGCAGTGAATAATATTACACAAGTTGAAGTTTGTAACAAATATCATAATGAGCTGAATCACACAACCTATTACGTCTGTACGGCGTGACGCAATCACTTGTTAGCTTAGAAAGTAAAAGATGATAAAGAATGGTGATGGCCCAATTGTAAGCTTTGTTACAATGTGCCTGAAGAAAATCTGGAGTGTATAAAGGTTAGATAACGGAAATTGAAGCACTTCTTCTCGTAACCAGAACAAGTGCTTCAAGTTAGTTAAGCGGTCCATCCTCCAGTGGGAACCGCTACACTTAGGCGGCATACATAGGGAGCCAGCAGACCAACAGGACTCTGCCCTCACCGAGCACTACCATGTTCGCCTTCAGGAAGATTGCTGTATTTTGAAAGTAGAGACATGCTTGTCATAGCCTGGCCAGTTAACAGCGAAGAGACGGAGTGATTGTGGACAGACACAAATTGCTAGATTTTATTACTTTGTGTTGTTATGTAAACAAATGTTATTTTTGTTTTGACTTCATTAAGAGAAAGATGCTTCATGGCGATGCGGAAAGGGACATTACCCTAGGGACCCATCCTTGAACAGGAACCCTAGATCACCCCCATCCTGGCATCACAACAGTATCTCCAGTTCCTGTCCAGTGATACCCCTAACCGCATCTGTATTCTCCTTCGTAGGCTCCTCCCCCACGTAAGGTTGGACTAAACACACGTCGGCACCTGTGTCTATTATGAACTCGTAGTTTGTCCCTTGGACTTCTACTCTAATACACAGTTCTTTATCTTCTCGCGCTGTCTCGAGTGGAATCCACGAGGCTTCCTTTCGGCGGGCGACGTGGTTCTCTACCGCCGAAATTAGTTTGGTGAGCTCTGCTCCCTCTGGGTCGTGCGCCTTTGTCTTGCCTCACAATCCCTCGCTATGTGGCCTTGCCGTCCACATGAAAAACACTTGATTGGGGGTCGAACGCGATCTCTGTTCGTATCCCTTCGTTCCTTGGATCGTTGTACCGGCGATCCTTGCTGCTGGCTTCTCTGATTCCATGGTGATCTGTATCCCTTCGGACTCGTGAAGCTCTTCCTTTCTGTCTTCACGGTCAGCGTATCATGATCCTTGCGGTGAAATTCCATCCGCTTCGCATAGTACACTACAGTCGCTATGTTTAATGCCTGGTCCAGAGTTCCCGGATTTCGAATCCGTAACTCCATTCCGGCCTCTCCTCTCATTCCATAAATGAAACTAGTGAGGAGCCTAAATTCTGCTTCCTCTTTTAATATGCGCTGCTCTGTCGGGTCTTCGCTCTTCCTCACGGTCTTCCTGCTCAGTGCCCGACACCTGTCTAGAAACTGAAAGGGCGATTCTTCCTTCCCTTGCGTGGCTTCGAGAAGTAAATTATAGTGGTACCGAAGTGGTAATTTCTCAGTAAAACGGTCCACTAGTGCTGCTTTTAACACTTCATATCTCACGTTCTCGTTGGTTAACTGGTCTCTATTAACAAATTGACTATCTCCACCTGTTAACTTAGCTTTTATGATGTTTACCATGTCTTCTTCACTCCAGTTACTCACACGGGCATACTGTTCTACCTGTGCTAAGAATTCAGTTACTGGTTTCTCTTGCGACTGCCCACTCCATTCCCTAATGCTTGTTGCCAATGATAAATCCATTGATTTTACTCCTATTGTTAAGCCTTTCAACAGTTGTTCTAACTGTGCTATTCTCCCTCCATTTTGCGGTTCCCTTTATCTAACCTTACTTAGTACTTTTCTTACAAACTGTCTCTTCCTAGGTGTGTGATTCGAAATCACGGCGCTGCCTTTTATTTCTGATTTGAGGCAACAGTCTCTTCGAGTGCCGTTTCTGAACCGCGACGCTGCCGCCACTGTTCTGCCGTGGTGACAGGGGGCGTGGAGGTGTTCCGCCACTGCCACCAAGGCGTCGTGCTGCCACCATCTTGTTATGCCGTAAGGAGGGTCTCAGGTAAATTTACAATCATTGACGTATCTGCCGCCTTGGTTTGAGTTTGCAATTCTCCTGGAGGATTCGGAGGGAGGCTGGAGTTGGCAGGGGATACGATAACGCTTGAGGGAATGCTAGGTTCAGTTAAAATCACAGCGCATTTCTATCCTACTCTATTCACCTATGTCGCTGTATACACCATTTGCCGACGTTCGTCGGTTCGCATTACATATGGGTTATTATCCTGTAGCACACACATTAGTTCACTCCTGTCACCCTGCTATTGGGTATCCTATCCCTCTATCTCCCTTTCTCAGTAAACCTAGTCCATCTAGTCTTTACTTTCTCTCTCTGGGGTTTGCACTTTAATATTATCACACTTAATGTTCATGGCTATATGAAGTAAGTCTACTTACGTGAGCTAAGGAGACAGGCGCTCGCCATCACCAACCAACAACTACTCATCGCCATCATTATCTCGGCGATAGACTACGGCCTAACTGTGTATCAATTAATAATATTAAACATTTTTCTGATTGACTCCTCTAGAGTTTATGTACCCTCTTTTTGCTGACTCCCTGGGTTCCGGGAGTGTATTCACCCGCCCATCCTGACGTGATTATTGTCGGTGTGGCCCACTCAATGGCTGTTTACCGAAAGGGGTTGGCTCTTTCAGGACTACCGCCCTCTCCGACTCAGCGTTTTCCTCATGCCATAGTTTTTATGATCACAACTTCATGTAGCTTCTTCCTCAATGTCGGCGTTATTACGCTGTCGCGCTAACATTCTGATTACAAAGCGATTGCCTGTTACCTTCTTTGTAAACCCAAGCTTCCTGGTACGTTTCATTATTTCTATTTCTTAATCTTAAAGTCTAGATACCCTTATTCCAAATTAATCAAAAACTATATCTACTTGGACATAGCCCTTAGGGCATAACATGGCCCATTACTGAGAGAAGCAAATTAACATTTTCTTGTCAATTTCCTCCAATAGATCCTGAGATACGGTCCTCAAACAACACTGCACGATGATCGGCACAAAACTGGTGGAATTAATACTGAAAGAATTTCGTTGGAATGTCAAGCCAAGTGCAACCGTTTCACAGTAAGATCCACAGTAGGTGACACATAGGTCTTGAAGATGGAGAGGGAGGCACTAAAACTTGAAGTAGAAAACCTTCAAAGCCTGTGTGAGGAAGTTGCTGCACTCAATGAGCAATTAGACATTGTAATAATGGAGCGCGACCAATTCACACAAGAGAGAGGCGATCTTATATTCGAATCTGAACGCCAATCAGCAGTTTTGGAGGCCATGCAGAAGGACAATGATGCCCTCAAGCATGAAACAGAATATCTTCAAGGCCAGTGTAACAACGTTGCAGCAATCAAGGAGTAATTAAGAACTGTAATAGCAGAGCAACAGCATCTAAAGGAGGTCAGGGACAACCTACAGCTTCAAATGGAACATCTTCTGGGCCAGTGTAAGGATATTGCAGAAATGACAGAAAAAAGGAACACATTTATATTACAACACAAATGCCAAGCAAATGGTACAAAGGCCGTAGAGAAGGCCAGGGACGCCCTCAAACTTTAAACAAATGTTCTTCAAGGCGAGTGTAAGGATGCTGCAGCACTGAAGGAACAATTAAACATTGTCTGCGTCACAAGAGTGCTACGCCCAGATTAAGAGAAGGGAGAAGAGGTCTTCTTGTAATTGTTACTATGCTCATATTCTGCTTTATAGTTCTGTTTTGGACACAGAGATATTCGCTCAACACTTATGGGACGTCCTTCGCAATATTGTTGTCTGATTACTGGCTGTTGACGGGGTCGCTAGTGGGCGGTATGTTAACCAGTAACTGTGCCCTGAACACAACCTATTACATGGATTCCGAGGGATAAGCCTAATGAACAATTTGAAAAAATATGAGTAAGCATTATAATTTACACACGTACACACCGCACATTCTCAATTCCCCACCGTTTATCTATTAAATTTATAGACGTTACCCTATATTAGCATTCTCAATAGCTTTAGTATGGCCGGATGGTTCTCACTAATGTCG
>NW_019731239.1:15812-16871 GCF_002891405.2 Cryptotermes secundus | reverse complement strand
CGGATAGAAGTGACAAGAAGACGAGGAAGAAGACGTAAGAAGATGCTGGATGACCTTGGGGACAGAAGAGGATACTGTCATTTGAAGGAGAAAGCTCTAGATCGCATTAAGTGGAGGAATTGTTTTGAAAGAGACTGTGGACCTGTCATCTTGACAGATTACTGATGATGATGATATATATAGGGCAATACAAAACCTCAGGCAAAGCAAGTAAAACACTCCTAGAAATCCCTAAACAGTGACGCTCTAATGCAGCTGTCTCAAACACAGGGTATGCTAGCCTTCCACAGCCAGTAGGTGAGAAACCAAACGAAATTTGGACCAACGAAAACTAAACAGAATTTCACTACATCCTTCACAGACTGCTTGTAATCAAGTGAGCTTCATCCTCTTTTTCCCTCACTAGACTAAGCAAGCTAGAAACAGTTGGAGGGGAAGGGAAATCACGTGATGATCTGGAATGGGAAAATATTCTAGAACCCTAGAACACTGATGGAAAGGAAGGGGGGTAGGAAAATAAGCCGCTGAAACGAGCCAGGAGTAGTAAACATGGCTTATTCATAAGAAACAAATATTTGCTGAATTAGTCAAGAAATTCCCAGAATATCATGGAACCCCAAAACTCAGAAAACAGTCCTGTGGCCCCCCTATCATAAGCCAGATGACTCCAATATACTCCCCCTTCCAATGAGCTATTTAATTTGTGTGCAATGTGAATACGAAACTGAAATAAAATCACGTGGAATCCAAGTTTGCAAGACACATTTCCGCTAAGGAACCCATTAAAGGACTACTGCTGCTGCATAACTGACGTTTGGGCTGATCTGTTGCAGGCTACTAATATTACATTTCTGTTTTTATACTTAAATTTATGAATTGCAAATGGTAATTGATACTTTGTTCTGAAATTAAGAATACTAAATTTTTAACATATTTTCCATACTCATTGTGTTCTTACGTTCCCTGTACTTGGTTTTTAACTACTCTTTAATCGCATTGGAATAACAGACATTTTTGATGAATCATAAACATGTAAATCCTTTGTATCCTTAACTGATT
>NW_019731239.1:10685-15222 GCF_002891405.2 Cryptotermes secundus | reverse complement strand
TTAACGTTTGACAATGTATATGATAGATACATATTTTAGTTATTTTAATATGAGAACAAGGCATGCAATGAACTAGTTTGGCGTGGATAAGTAAGCACCTGAAGATGGCATTATTATGCCGAAACATGTAGTGCGAGGGAGAGAAGGAGATAAATGAGTGTATGCACTGCAAGACGGTTTAAATAAATCATGGACTGATTCATTACCTGAATTCAATCGCCTCTTAATAAGAGGCGATTGAATTCAGGTAATGCTTACTACCATTCAGTCCAGAAACTTTTATCTACTCATCTGCTGTCTAAAAATATAAAAATTAATATACAAAACTATAATTTTGCCTGTGGTTCTGTATGGGTGTGAAACTTTGTCTCTGACATTAGGGGAGGAATGTAGACTATGGATATTTGAGAACCTGGTGCTGAGGAGAATATTTGGATCGAAGAGAGATGAAGTGACAGGAGGTCGGAGAAAACTACATTAGGAGGAGCTTCATAAGTTGTACTCTTCTCCAAGTGTAATTAGAATGATCAAGTAAAGGGGGATGAAATTGGCAGGGCATGTAGCACGCATGGGGCGAAAAGGAATGAATGAAGGATATTGGTAGGAATGCCAGAAGGAAAGGTATTACTAGGGAGAAAAAGAAGTAGGTGGGTGGATAATATTAAAGTTGATCTTAGAGTGATATAATGGGATGGTGTGGACTAAATTCATCTGGCTCAGGATTGGGACCAGTGGAGGCCACTTTTGAACATGGTACTGAACCTTCAGGTTCTCTAAAATGCTGGGAAATTCTTGAGTAGTTGCACAAATGTCGGCTTCTCAAGACAGGCTCAGCTCCATGAGTGAGTGAGTGTATGACCTATTCTGTTTCCTGCTAAGTATTTGTAGAATGCAAAATACTGTTGAAATTTTAAACATAACTTGTGTGCATTGTGGACAGAATATACCAAATGTGTATGTTGCTTGCTTATATTTGCATGCCTTCTTCTCATTCGATCATTTCTTTATCTCTTTCACTCCTACTGACATTCACCTTATATGGTGGAGTGGTCAGGTGATGCTTAAAAAATTCTTATATCAGAATAGGGCAACCTAAGAACAATGAATTGGAATGAATATGGATGGGACGCGACAACGACCTCTTTGGCATAACTGTCCCTGAATTTTCCTGGAGCGGTTAAAACAAAGGATGAAATACCTCGGTCAGGATTCCCGAGATCGAGTTTCACACCCGGTATCCCCAAAATACGAAGCAGAAATACTAACCACTCAACAACGACTTTCTTAACCTCTGTAAAATGTAAAGACTTCCTTGCACTTAATTAATTAAGAGCATGCCGCGAAGACTTATGAGGGAGTGGAAGTATAGCTCCAAGATTCTTAACTTCGGCACTAGATGGAGGTGAGTGGTCAACTTCACACTCCAGTCGCTTTAACCATTAGATAGGCTTGGTGGGCCCCACAGCCGAGCTGGATACTGTGGATAAGAGAAAAGTCTCTTGCCCCTGCCGGGAATAAAACCCTGGCTGTCCAGCCCATAGCTCTCTTTACTACCTTCTGTAGTGTGACGACGTGTATTCTGGTATACGTTCACCGACGTTTTGGAGGAACATAGTGACTCTATCTTCGGGGTCGAAATCGGGCCACGCGAACAAACAGCAAACTGAAACCCTTTTACGTGTAATTTCCAAAGTTTCGGACAAATATTCCGCATGAAGCTTCTGAGGATGGAGACAGAATGTTGATAGCCACCAATTAGACTGTACGGCATCAAAAGCTAGAATACCAAAATACTAATATCTGCGACGTTTAACTTAAAATCTTGCACAAGTGTGTTTTTTAGAATCCAAATATTATCAGGATGATCAAAACCAGCAAGATTGGATATATGGAGCATGTAGCACGCATGGGGAGAGGAGACACTGAAACATAAACAGAGAGGAATTTCTGAGAAGTTGAGCGACGTTCACCTTTAAAAGATGCACCTTGTTCTATGTAGAGTTGGACCCTAGATTTAAGAATCCTTACCAGCATTGTAGGGTACGAGTAAACTCACTGAGAAAATTCAAAACCAATACTATTTATCAGATTAAAGGATCTGGTGCGCATGCGTACCCGTTGCTACATTGAAGCATTGAATTAAGATATGTAGTTAAACACCAGGTACATCTCTATTATTTAATAAAAATATACGAAGCGAACCCTGCATGAGATCGTGTTCGGTATCTGTCCACGTGTTTCATGCGAAACTAACGGAGCAGGTCCAATAATATACATATTAGTCATTTGTGGTATACATTAACATTAATGGTCGAGAAAGTTTAATTTTGGTTCGATTCAATATAATGAAGTTTCTACTTTACAAAAAGCTCGAACAGAACAGTTGGTGCTTTCTAAAAATTTCCACTATATAAGAACACTAATACGCTCTCTATATATACCTCAAACTGTTTACAATGTGTGAATATTCAACGAAGTACAAGGATTTCTCTTTTTGCTTCATGTAGTACAATACTGCGTAATGCTTGTATACTTTTTGCAACAATACGTTTGTTATAAGCAACGAATTAACATCACGGCCAGTCAGATATGACCATGATGCCGCGCCATAGCTCAAGCTGTTAGTCGCTGGCTTCCCACAGAGGCGGCCCTGGTTCGATCCCGGGTCTGGTCAAGTAGGATTTGTGGTGGACAAAGTGACACTGGGGAAGGTTTTCTCCGAGTGCTTAGGATTCCCCATCCAAACTTCATTTCACCAATTGCTCCACAATCACATTCACCTATCATCTGGGGCTGGTACAATAGGGCAGAAGTGGCCACAGTACAAGGGACTTAATCCCACCCCACTAGCAATAAAAAATAGATATGACCATGAAAAATATCAAAGAACGTATTCGAAGAATATAGGTACTCTACTGACTCTTCCATTCTTTGTTATTTCTCATCCGGCTACAGAAGTGGTTCCCAAGTTCTGCGATCCACCGACCCCTTATTTCCATAAACTCAACCTCACTTCCCCCTGCCCTGTCCTATAAAAAGCATTCTTGAGAACAGTGGTTTTCATAACCCAATGAGAAAGACAGTAAGAACAAGATAACATATTTTGCAACTACTTCACTGTTAGTAAATTCTATAAAATGATACCAGTTTCGCAATGTCCCATCTAAAGTCAGTTCAGTCGTAAATACGAAAACGTGCTTGGAGAAGCCGACATGCAGCACCTTCATATGTAATCCACTCTGCAAACCAATGAGCTGTAGGGAACACTGAACACTGTTGACTCTAACAGGAGCACTCAGCAGTCACATGAAATATATGACTTAATTATAACAAACAAGGAGTCTCAATGACACTACAGAACAAGCCGTGAACTACACTACGTATCATAAACAATATTATTTTTACAGAAGGATGCGACATCACACATATCAACCTACACTCCGATAAGGTAAAAATTAAGATATAGCACGTACGAATGTATGTACGGCGCAACAGACCCATAGCATCTCAACCTGGCCCCCAACTACGTCATACCCGCAATACCAAAGCAAAATTAAACAGGGATTGCCAATGTACCGTTAATGTGGTCAAATAGGCATTCACAGTCATCTTGAACTATTTATTCCTAAATACGTAACTTGGCAATTTAATGAGAACTCACACACACCAAAGTGTAGTAGCAAAAAATCTTTTAACGTTAATCTTAGTTAATTTTAACTAACTTATATTTAATTTAATTCCATACCAATAGAGCTTACAGCTTAAGAGTAAAGAAGCAAGAGGTTTACTACTAAGCAATATTTACATAATCATATAGTCAAAGATGAAGAAAAAATATGGATCCATATACATAAAGAATCCTGCACCTAAGTACACAGAGATGCATCCGATGATGGCCCAATAGTGGTCGAAATACTTCGTGTTCAATATTAATGTAGGTAACCTCTGTTACTAGTGCCAACTTTAGCGGATAGAGGATGTAGAGTGGTCTGCGCACTGATACCCACGGTTGTTAATTTCGATTTTCTAGACCGGTGCAGCTATTTCCTTGAAATAGCTCCTCAATTATCCTCACAAGGCTGAGTGGACCCTGTTTCAGACCCACTACCTTAAAGAAATAACTTTGCTGACAAACGGCAGTCGTTCGGTCGGTATAGTTCGCTTGCGGACTAAAACCACGGACATTTTTTCTGTTTTGGAACCTCTGTCATTTGAGCCGACCCCTTCGGCTCATTGCTTGTGGTGTCCTCTCCGAGCGGCGGCCGCGGCCACGGGTCACACCGTTTTTCCTACCTTTCCTACTACCTATCCTTAGTCCGTGGCGCATTCTACGTCATCGCTCCCCTATCCTTGCTGATTCGGCTGAAGCACGCGGTCTCTTCTGCCTGGAAAGTCATCGTGTACGGACGTCTCGCTCCGTAACTAAATTCTGTTTGGGTCGGCGCCATGAAAGATTCGGTTTGGTAGCTAAACTCCAGGCAGGAGAGCCCATCTCGAGGTAATGTACGTAACGCTAGCGTACTGATTATTGTTTTTG
>NW_019731239.1:7453-10461 GCF_002891405.2 Cryptotermes secundus | reverse complement strand
TTCTGTGGACATTCTGGATATACTGAAACCTGACAAAGTGTGCAATGAGTGAGGTTAAGTTCGTAGCGAGGTAAAACAAACTGGACACAGAGAATTACTCTTCATGTCTCCTACATATTTTTCTCTACTCACCAACTGAAGGGGGACCCACATGTTCTGCTTACGTCCTGTACGTCACTCACAGTGTGGGGAAACTGAATGTGAGTCCATAAATAATAAAACCACATCACTTCATAATGCAAGCACTGCATTGGATCTTTTTCAATCCTCAAGTGAGATATTCATGTCTCAACCTTTGTTAGTAATATTCAAAATTCACACAGTGCCTTCAATGGTTTCAGCATTCATGCTTCATGGGCAAGATCATGTTCAAGATCAATTATAATTGGAGCAAGCCAAGGGCCTAATCCGTCAAAGTAGACGTGTAGATGCTCAATTACAAGAAGGTGGCTAATCTTGTTAAGACACAACTCTGACACTCAATCTACCATGATTGATTATTAACTACACCGTGTTAACTTTCGATATGAACTTCGCACCATCAGTAATGAAGGATATTCGCTAATTTAATAATAATTCTGTTATGCGTTAATACGTATTGTGAAATAAGACCTCGACGAGGTATGGCTTCCACTTCCCATTTTCAGTCGTTCTGCTTACATCCGCTTGAAAGAACCGAACAAAATGAAGACAGCTGCTTGCCCTTATCTTGGAAGCAGTGTGTGTTACCATGTCAGCAGTTGTGACCGGTAGTGACTGCTGAAAGTCCACAAATCAAAAGAGAGACTGCCACCTTGTCGTGTTTCTTTTAATTCGCTGAATGAGGGGTGGAGTCCAACTGGGACCACTCCGCACGGCTATCACTGATGCGCCTATTGTAGCCTTGCCCAGGAGATTATGATGCAGAATTTGATGGAATGAATAATAGCAGGGGAAACCGAAGTACTTTCTTACTTCTGCCCTTCTGGAGGAGCCGCAAATTCTGCAGCTAATCAAGAATTTCCCAGCATTTTATGGAACCAGTAGGTTCATTACCGTGTTCACAAGAGCTCTCCACTGGTCCCTATCCTGAGACAGATTTGTCCAATCCACACCATCCCATCCTATCTCTCTAAGATCCATTGTAATATTGTCCACCCACCTACACCTTGGTCTTCCCTGTGGTCTCTTTCCTCCTGTCTTCCCCACAAATATCCTATACGCATTCCTCGTCTCCCCTATTCGTTCTACATGATCTGCCCAAATCATCCTACTTGACTTGATCATTCTAATTATATTTGGAGAAGGGTACAAGTTATGAAGTTCCTCATTATGCAGGTTTAACCAAACTCCTGTTACTTCAACTCTCTTCGGTCCAAATATTCTCCTCAACACCCTGTTTCCAAACACCCTCACTCTATGTTCCTCCCTTAGTGTCAGATACAAAGTTTCACACCCATACAGAACCACGGGCAAAATTATAGTCTTGTATATTCTAATTTTTATGTGTTTGGACAGCAGACGAGAAGGCAAAAGGTTCTGGACTCAATGGTAGCAAGCATTAGCCGAGTTCAATCTCCTCTTAATTTCCTCCTGAATCAGGTTTCGATCTGTTATCGTTGTCCCCAAATATCTTAACTGTGCCACATTTTCGAAACATCTGTTTCCTATCTTTATGTCATGATTTTGCCCTGCATTTTAGTGACGAGACAGTAACATATAATAAGTTTTCTCTGTGTCTGCTTTTCAACCAAACTCTTTACTTGCGTCAGTTAAAGTCGGTATGTTTTCCTTTATGGTACTGTGACGTATTTGCCTATGTAGGACACCCCCTCCCAAGCTAGCGGTGACGTAACACCTTCGAGAGCGTTGCCGTTGCTACGGTAATAAGCCTGTCAACACCCCGCCCGATACCGTGGTGACGTGACCAAGTGATGCCGCGGTTGCTAGGCTATAGGCAAACAGGGCGTCAGGCAACACGGTACCTATGACGTAACTGTTATCTGTCTTGTCCGTAACGAGGCTAAATAAGGAGCAGCGAACACTATTCAGAGCACTTAGCAGTGAGTAGTGAGTGATTAGTTAATGAGTGGTGAGTATTGAGCCAGTTACTAGAGAAAGAGTAACCAGTTAATTGCAGTCTAGTATTTGTGATACTGCTGATGGCAGTAATTGTGAGATCGTAAGAGCGAATGTGCAATAAATTCGCTCTATCGGGTACGGCGTGAAGTTATTTGACGCGTTATACACCCAACACGTGATGACAGTATCTACATTATGACGCAATAAATTCACATCATCGGCACAGACCAACAGCTGAAGTGTCACGTTTAATTTCAGTTCCACGTGGTTTCCCTGGCATTCTCTAAAGCAAAGTTGAAAAGGAGTGCTGATAAAGCATCTCCTTGTTTTAGACCATTCTGGATACGAAATCTGTCAAACAGATGTTTACCTATATAGACTTTACTATACGTTTCGTTTAAACACATTTTAATCAACCTAACTAGTTTCATGCGTATCCCAAACTCTATTAGAATATTGCACAACACTTCCATCATAACTGAATCATAGGCTTTCTTGAAGTCTATGAATAGCTGATGTACTGTCTCATCGTACTCCCATTTTTTCTCCAATATCTGACGAATGCAAAAGATCTGATCTGTAGTTGATCTGTTACGTCGAAACCCACACTGATGATCCCCGATAATTTCATCTATATGTATATGGACTTAACTTTGAAAGAAGAATATTGGACAAAATTTTATATGAATTTGATTGCAGTCATATCCACCGTAAATTACTACAGTCAGTTTCATCACCCTTCTTGTGAACTGGTAAAATTATATAACCATTCCACTGATTAGATAATTTTTCCTTACGCCAAATAGAAGTAATTAGATTGTGGAACTTAGAACGTAATATTTTGCCTCCTGCTTGAATAAGTTCTGCCGAAATCTGATCACTACCTGGCGATTTATACCGTTTCAATTTTGCAACAGCACTTTCAACCTCGAAAGGGCTAGGGTCAG
>NW_019731239.1:0-4994 GCF_002891405.2 Cryptotermes secundus | reverse complement strand
CCTGGAAACGTCACCCGGCCGTCCAGCGCGGCTCCGTCAGTTACACGATTTGTAATATATCCAATAACCGCCCCCCCAATGACGTTCATGTCACATTAATTGCCAGTCGGTAAATTACCTTATCATGACTAGTGTGTTGCTCATTTGCGGTTAATCCTTCCTCATTAACACCGAGGATTACAGGGAACATTGTTCATCTTCGGAATTCTATAATCACAACATTTCCAGAACTTAATCTTCTTCCATTCTCAGGTGAGATATTCATGTCTCTAAACTTTGTGCATAATATTCACGAACATATTCTGTGGACATTCTGGATATACTGAAACCTGACAAAGTGTGCAATGAGTGAGGTTAAGTTCGTAGCGAGGTAAAACAAACTGGACACAGAGAATTACTCTTCATGTCTCCTACATATTTTTCTCTACTCACCAACTGAAGGGGGACCCACATGTTCTGCTTACGTCCTGTACGTCACTCACAGTGTGGGGAAACTGAATGTGAGTCCATAAATAATAAAACCACATCACTTCATAATGCAAGCACTGCATTGGATCTTTTTCAATCCTCAAGTGAGATATTCATGTCTCAACCTTTGTTAGTAATATTCAAAATTCACACAGTGCCTTCAATGGTTTCAGCATTCATGCTTCATGGGCAAGATCATGTTCAAGATCAATTATAATTGGAGCAAGCCAAGGGCCTAATCCGTCAAAGTAGACGTGTAGATGCTCAATTACAAGAAGGTGGCTAATCTTGTTAAGACACAACTCTGACACTCAATCTACCATGATTGATTATTAACTACACCGTGTTAACTTTCGATATGAACTTCGCACCATCAGTAATGAAGGATATTCGCTAATTTAATAATAATTCTGTTATGCGTTAATACGTATTGTGAAATAAGACCTCGACGAGGTATGGCTTCCACTTCCCATTTTCAGTCGTTCTGCTTACATCCGCTTGAAAGAACCGAACAAAATGAAGACAGCTGCTTGCCCTTATCTTGGAAGCAGTGTGTGTTACCATGTCAGCAGTTGTGACCGGTAGTGACTGCTGAAAGTCCACAAATCAAAAGAGAGACTGCCACCTTGTCGTGTTTCTTTTAATTCGCTGAATGAGGGGTGGAGTCCAACTGGGACCACTCCGCACGGCTATCACTGATGCGCCTATTGTAGCCTTGCCCAGGAGATTATGATGCAGAATTTGATGGAATGAATAATAGCAGGGGAAACCGAAGTACTTTCTTACTTCTGCCCTTCTGGAGGAGCCGCAAATTCTGCAGCTAATCAAGAATTTCCCAGCATTTTATGGAACCAGTAGGTTCATTACCGTGTTCACAAGAGCTCTCTACTGGTCCCTATCCTGAGACGGATCTGTCCAATCCACACCATCCCATCCTATCTCTCTAAGATCCATTCTTATATTGTCCACCCACCTACACCTTGGTCTTCCCTGTGGTCTCTTTCCTCCTGTCTTCCCCACCAATATCCTATACCTCCCCCATTCGTGCTACATGATATGCCCACCTCATCCTACTTGACTTGATCATTCTAATAATATTTGGAGAAGGGTACAAGTTATGAAGCTCCTCATTATGCAGGTTTATCCAAACTCCTGTTACTTCATCTCTCTTCGGTCCATATATTCTCCTCAACACCCTGTTTCCAAACACCCTCACTCTATGTTCCTCCCTTAGTGTCAGATACAAAGTTTCACACCCATACAGAACCACGGGCAAAATTATAGTCTTTTATATTCTAATTTTTATGTGTTTGGACAGCAGACGAGAAGGCAAAAGGTTCTGGACTCAATGGTAGCAAGCATTGCCCGAGTTCAATCTCCTCTTAATTTCCTCCTGAATCAGGTTTCGATCTGTTATCGTTGTCCCCAAATATCTGAACTGTGCCACATTTTCAAAACAACTGTCTCCTATCTTTATGTCATGATTTTGCCCTGCATTTTAGTGACGAGACAGTAACATGTAATAAGTTTTCTCTATGTCTACTTTTCAACCAACCTATTTACTTGCGTCAATTAAAGTCTGTATGTTTTCCTTTAAGGTACTGTGACGTATTTGCCTATGTAGGATACCCCTTCCCAAGCTAGAGATGACGTAACACCTTCGGGAGCGTTGCCGTTTCTACGGTAATAGGCCTGTCAACACCCCGCCCCATACCGTGGTGACGTGACCAAGTGATGCCGCGGTTGCTAGGCTATCGGCAAACAGGGCGTCAGACAACACGGCACCTATGACGTAACTGTTATCTGTCTTGTCCGTAACGAGGATAAATAAGGAGCAGCGAACACTTTCAGAGCACTTAGCAGTGAGTAGTGAGTGATTAATTAATGAGTGGTGAGTATTGAGCCAGTTACTAGAGAAAGAGTAACCAGTTAATTGCAGTCTAGTATTTGTGATACTGCTGATAGCAGTAATTGTGAGATCGTAAGAGCGAATGTGCAATAAATTCGCTCTATCGGGTACGACGTGAAGTTATTTGTCGCGTTATACACCCAACACGTGATGATAGTATCTACATTATCACGCAATAGATTCACATCATCGGCACAGACCAACAGCTGAAGTGTCCCGTTTAATTTCAGTTCCACTTGGTTTCCCTGGCATTCTCTAAAGCAAAGTTGAAAAGAAGTGCTGATAAAGCATCTCCTTATTTTAGACCATTCTGGATACGAAATTTGTCAAACAGATGTTTACCTATGTAGACTTCATTATACGTTTCGTTTAAACACATTTTAATCAACCTAACTAGTTTCATGCGTATCCCAAACTCTATTAGAATATTGCACAACACTTCCAACATAACTGAATCATAGGCTTTCTTGAAGTCTATGAATAGCTGATGTACTGTCTCATCGTACTCCCATTTTTTCTCCAATATCTGACGAATGCAAACGATCTGATCTGTAGTTGATCTGTTACGTCGAAACCCACACTGATGATCCCCGATAATTTCATCTATATATGGACTTAACCTTGAAAGAAGAATATTGGACAAAATTTTATATGAATTTGATTGCAATCATATCCCCCGATAATTACTACAGTCAGTTTCATCACCCTTCTTGTGAACTGGTACAATTATATATTCATTCCACTGATCAGATAATTTTTCCTTACGCCAAATAGAAGTAATTAGATTGTGGAACATAGAACGTAATATTTTGCCTCCTGCTTGAATAAGTTCTGCCGAAATCTGATCACTACCTGGCGATTTATTCCGTTTCAATTTTGCAACAGCACTTTCAACCTCGAAAGGGCTAGGGTCAGGTATTAACGGCTCAGCTGTATGGATTTCTTCTGCCTAACAGCCCTGTCCCTAGGTACATTCATTAATGAGAGAAGTAGTTCGGGGAACTTTGTTCACCACAAATTCCATTTGACCAGAACCGGGATCGCACCCAGGCAGCGCGGTGGAAAGCCAGCGACTAACCGCTTGAGTTACGTTATGTTTCTTTTATTGCTAATGGGGTGGGATAAAGAGCCTTGTACTGCGGCCACTTCTCGCCTATTGTACCAAACCCAGATTATAGATGAGGGTGATTATGAAGCAATTTGTGGAATGGAGATTGGCAGGGGAAACCGAAGTACTCGGAGAAAACCAGCCCCAGCACCACTTTGTCCGCCACAAATCCCACTTGACCAGACACGGGTTCGAACCCGGGCCGGGCCGATGGGAAGCCAGCTGCTAACCGCTTGAGTTATGGCGCGGCCTTTTATGGAATGTTACTATGACACCTACTAAAAGAAGGACAATCAAGTTACAATGAAAACGACACAATCTGTCGCACTGTAACAATGCCAATTACGTTCCTATGAAACGAACTATATGAATAACAGTCACGTTGCGAAGAAACCGACACAATTTGTCGCACTGTAACAACGACAATTACGTTTCTATGAAACAGACATAATTTTTTACATTGTTGTTAAAACCACAATATCTGTCGAGTAGTTTCTGTTAATACAGTTTTGTTCCGTCTTTAGTGCGCTGAAGAGAGGAACTGTGAACGAGTTTCATCAAATACAAAACAATTCAACCATATAATGAGCAGGATGTCGCAAATCGAGGAAAGTCGAGGGAGTAACTTAATCCTGCGTGGAAGAGAACACTCGAAACATATGGTAACTATAAGTATGTTAATTATTCTCAAAATATTTCGTAGAACTGAACAAATCTCACCTTACAATAAAATGGGACTTCACCATCAGTGTATACTTATATAACTTATTCCCTTGCTATTTATCAAATACTATTACATTCCGAACATAGACGTAATTATGGCATAAGATGACAATTTTCGNGGGGGGCTAAACTAGATAAATAAATAAATTCGATATAATCGGACAGATATCGACAATGGACACTTTACATGAAGACATGAATTGAATCGCATATGACGTGTGTATCCGTGAATGAATCAAACGTGGCATTACAAGAATCCATAATTGTCACTAAATTTCCAATTCGTTTCGTTGTCATTGGTTTGTGGCTGGAATTATTGCATGTGGTTTACTCTTAAACCCTGAAGATGATGGTAAATTGTTTCTGCGAAACGTCTGTTCACTTTATAAGGACTACGTGGCATAACATTATATTTTGTTGACTCGTACTGTTCGTTGTGGACTGCAACGCAGGCCAGACTGCCGTTGAATCTGCTCTGGATTTGCTGAATTTTATATCCTTACGGAGGTGACTATGAATACTGAGGTTGTCTGGATTGTAATGTCATGTCATTTGTGCAAAAGCCCATTGTATCACGATAACATAACCTCCATCTTCAATGTTGAAGAGTGAGCCAAGTAAGACACCAACAGAAGCAGGCGTCATACAAAAATACAGTGTTACCTCCAACTTCGAACACAGTCGGTTCCGGAAAAAGGCTGAACTATCAAGTTGTTCGAAATTCGAATTCATATAAATAATTCTCCGTGACAAAACACTTGCCAACTTGTTCCTTAGAAATGACCG
>NW_019731238.1:0-503 GCF_002891405.2 Cryptotermes secundus | reverse complement strand
TAGTGCCTCAACCAACTACGCTACCTCGTGATAGACCAGTAAGACACTTGTTTAAAGAATGAATATGAAAGGATGCGCATGCAAGAGATAGTGGCTTATTTTAAAACAGTGAGTGCTCTAGCATTTGATTTGAGGGATCAGAAGAAAACCATGCGTAACCTCGTGACAGGCAAACTCCATGCCGAGATTCAAACCCTATACGAAACATAAGTTCACACAAAAAGAATTCACATCATGCAAAGAATGTAGGCCTTTTCGTGTTTTTTATTTCTGCCATCACCTTACCGCCATCTTTGAGCCGATTGTCTAGATAATGTGGGAGGCTCAACGTCTCACAACCCTATGGGCCTTCACGGCCTGGTACAGGGATAGCTTTACTTTACTTTTTTTACATCGTCTTCCGGGAGAGGCCGGGTGTCCAAACGATCTTTCACGCGTCGCGTTTTCTGTGCAGTACCGGTCCGGTCGATAAATGTTGAGCGCTGTCCGTCTACCCTCGCGGT
>NW_019731237.1:429050-453494 GCF_002891405.2 Cryptotermes secundus | reverse complement strand
GAGGCTCCCACATTTTCTAGACAATAGACTCACAGATGGTGCTGAATTTAAATAAAGCTATCGCTGTAACAGGTCATGAAGACTCATAGTGTTGTGAGACGTTGAGGCTCCCACATTTTCTAGACAATCGACTCACAGATGGGAGTGAGACTGTCAGCCTTTCATGTCAACCGCCCTTGACCCCAGGAAGATGCCTGGTACTCATTTCTGTCAGAGGCTGAGTTGAACCCACCACCACAGTGGGGCTGCAAAGAAAATTACTAACGCAAGATTACCCTACAAATTAGCGAAACTCTCCCACAATGAATTTAAAACAAAATCAGGGAAATTTTATAGGGTGCACTGAAAATTCCATTAACAAAATCACAGAGGCAACGTTGCCATTTTTATGGTTTCACAGACCTAAACTGCTGCATGAGGGGAGTGTAAACCCCTGTAAATTACAGGTCGTGTAAACTGGTCGCCGCATCTGACTAATGACGTTTCGACATCACTCCCAGGTACCCTGAAGGACACACAGATATCTTATTAATCGGACTTCTAGAAAATGTGACAGCCTCAACATCCCACAACTCCAAAGCCTGTTACAAGGAAAGCTTTACCTTTTTTTACCAGTGTACTCATCTCAAGTAACCTTGATCGACTAACTGTCCTGCTTATAACATCTAGGCACGAACCACACATAAAACACCGTTCCTGTTGTCGTATCCACTGTTGCTTGACAGGAATCTGTTGCCTAGCAACGGGCGTTGTTTAAGAGTCATTGGTTAGTAATGGATCTACATGCTACTAGGGACGATACATCTCAGAGAAATTGCTCATGGTAGCGCTGTAACCTCCAGGAACACAATAAAACATGTGCTGATATTACTCGAAACCTTGCAACGGATTGTTAAAAAAATAAATACTGCCGCGGCTTAAGGGGCCCATACACGTACGAGTCTGGCTCGCGAGTCCGACTCGGCTCGCGTCCCAATGACCCAAACTCATCCGTGTGTGGGTCGCAAAGTTGGGAGTTAGCTCATGCGTTTGTGGTGAAATTAACCTTTAAACGCCGGACTTCGAAATAGTGGTAAGCTTGATCTGGCCGGAGTTTATTTAAATGTCCGTTGCTTGTGCGCGTTTAAATGTCCGTTGCTACTCTGTGTTTAAATGTCCGTTCCTATTAGTCGCTTAATCAATTTTAAGCGTTGTGTTTAAAAATGCTGTATATTGCTCAATTTTTACGATAAATGGATGGTATTGACTTTGTTTATATCAGCAAAGAACATAGTGTCGCATATTATGACGGAAGATTTTAATTTTTTAATACAAAGTGTTATACTCTATTTTCAATTTTTTGTTTTAATTTTGATGCGTGCTGCAAAAATGATTTCTCAGTTCTTCACAGAGTTGTTCAGCATTATAAATTCATTTCTGTTTGTAACAATTGACGAATTTTAGCAGCCTCTGGTGTCATAAAACAGATGGAAACAATAAAATCATTTGGTCTTCTGCTAGCCCTGCTTACACTCTTCGGATTTTCGAATCTTTTGAGTGAAGGACAGAAGAATGAAAGCATGGCTATTCAAGGGAAAGCTAGAAGGGTCCCTTCTTCAGTGCTAAGACCTTCCGTTAGAGCTGCAAAAATTTATTGCCCTTCTATTTGAATGAGCAGACAGCTGCATCGTGGCTAAAATACAGAGTGCGATCTTTTCTCTGTGCGTTCGTAATGAAATCGAATACTGTAGTATTTTTTCAGCCCATATATACATCAAACAGGTAACAAAAAAAAGGTATGTACATCGAATTTTACAATATATTTTTAACATACCTATCTGCAGAATCTGCAATAAAATTACTGGATCGTGGATAAGTTTTGGCATAACTCATACGTGTATTTTTATTTGCTGTTGTTCATTTAGGTATCAATTTAATTCCTCTATTAGGGTTTTATTCAAGTCTGTCTGGTAATTACTACATTTAAAAAGAAAGAGTTAGGACTGTACATGTGCTTCCACTAGTGGCGTGTGCGCGCGCTTCCACTAGTTGAGATTAAATGCCTGACTGGCACAAACGGGGCATGGTTAATGCCGTTCGCATTAAATGCTATGATTTTAAGGGGCTTATGAATTCTAGTGGCCATTTTTTCATTGGGTTTAGAACAATTTTAGTAATACCCATTACTTTTTCCTCATTCGACACTGCACCACTGACATCTGTCATAATCTGCTGTGTTGTGTCCATTTTCTTACTTATTAAGTATAATTTTTGTAAGATTGGATGTTTAGGTTAAAACGTTAGACGGCTGGCCGGAAGGCAAGGAGACAGAGCCGCGGCTGACTCTACGCATTCCTTGTAAATCGATCGAATTGTCTTTAGAAAAGACTGTTGACACATCAGTGGAAAGACCCTATCAGGTTTCGCTTCGGGCGACAAGGCATGTACGGCAAGTTGCCGACCTCAAGGATTTCGCGCGCGCAGCTTTCGCGACTTGGGAAGAAAAAGTTGAAACTTGGGATTGGGAAAAAACGGGCCTTTTCAGGCACTCCGTTTCTAGCAGTTGCGAGACAGGGACGGGTAGATCCAAGTGGGCCTTGGGAAAACCTTGGGATGGCGCCCGCATTCTTCTTGTGCGTCCTGTTCAGCGCGAGTGAGTACTTGCCCATGGTCGGATCACTGATTGCTGATTAGAGCTTTTGGTTCAATGGTTATTTGAGAAATAAATACAAAGTGTTGATTTGTGTCATTTAGGGTTAGAATATTATGGGTAGTTAAAAGGTAGGAATTTAAAACCAGGGATTTAATCGAAGGTCCTGTGTGTATAACCAGGTTGTTTGATGTACTAGTGTTTTTGTTTTATTATACATTACTTTGTTGTTGTTGTTTGAGCACTCGAATTATTTGTGGATTCCCTAGTGCAAGCATGTTTTCCACAGCATAGGTTAAGAGATATCAACGGACGTCCGATAGGGGGTGAGTTCGGTCACTGACCCTATCCGGGCACAACAGCTGTACTACAGTCACTATTCTCAACATATTGTCGAGAGATGGACTGTTTACATGAGTAGCCTCAGTTGACTGACCTGTCTTTTGTTCCTGTACAAGGAACGGGACGCTCGGTTTCGTGGCTTTTGGTGGAACTGCCACTGCAACTTGGCGAGTCTGAGGTCGCTGCTCCTGCGATATTCTGCCTCGGAGAGCCGCCGCAAAGGATAATCCAGGGGTAACGGTATTCGAGGAGAACACTTTTCCGGTTGTGGTTTTAAGTGCCCTCTGCGAGTTCTTCCTCTGCAGCCCCGATAGTTGGTCGGATGGGGCTTCTCTCCCGCCTTCAATTGGCACTTGCAGCAAGCTGGAGTTGATGCAGCCTTTCTCTTTCTCTGGACTTTCTTTGTGCAGGTGGCCACCCCCGCAACACATTCAGAGGTTGTTTGCAATTGGCCCAGACGTGGCCAAACTTTTGGCAGTTGTGACACTGCGTAAGGCCAATCTGTGTTCTATATTCCTCAACCCTGATGGAAATATGTCAAAGGCTTTTTATTTTGAAAATTTCTTGCGATTTTGCCGTCCGGGGTGGGACAATAAGGAAGAGTGGAAGGTTCCTTGATATCCTTTCTTCTGAAGGCGTCCCGCGGGTGGTTGACATCTGTTTGACGCTAACCACTTCAAATCCCTGGGCCACCAGTCCATCAGATATATCCACCGCAGGGGTATTGTGAGGGAGGTGACGGATTACAGCCTTTATTGGTTTTAGGGACTTCAGAAAGAAGGTAAAGTAGGATAGTTTATTGTTTGATAGATGGGACTTGACGGCTTCGAAATTCGCCATGCTTTTGCTGAGGACTCTGGTCCCGTTTCTGGTACTGCGGAACTCAAAGTCGCCTTCCACCACATTTTTCAGTTGCTTTTGCAATTGAATTAGGTTGACTATGGACGTTATAATTATTGGGGCGTTTTATGCCACCAGTTATTCCGTGGTGACATGGGGGCGTGGAGGTATCCCCACTGTCATCTTCTCTCTTGCAGTCACAGGGGTAGGACTAAGGAAACGACTGAATTACTTCCTCATCGTTGCTTCATTGCCTAGGGGCTCACTGTTCACCGGGCTTGGCTGGAGGACGTAGGTTCGAAATGGGGTAAGGGAGGAAACCACAACAAAAACCCACATCCTCACCCTATGCCACCATATATTAGTATAAACACAATCAATATACAGTTATACACATTTTGGTACTATCACCATGAAAGAGCCGACTGGTGTCGGGTTACACATTACACTTTGCTACCTCTGCATCACTGTCTGACCATTCTTACGCCCTGTACACTTGTTCTAACGTTCCCAACTCTAGTCCCATTGGAGGAGTTACACTTTAATAATATTACAATTATTAAGCATGGCGATAAGAGTAGTTCCACTTACTTTGCGTTGAGACGGCAGACGGGTGGTGTGGCCCAGCGCTTAGTCGGTGCTTCTCCTAGCATAGCCTCCGGCGACAACTGCCCAAAATTACTGTTTGAATAATCCCTTAATAATTTGGTCTCTGGGTTATATACCTCTAATTTACGCTAACTCGTTATTTTCCCGGAGGGTGCAGTTCCGCCTCCAATGACGTCTTGTCCCAAGTGGTTGGCTGGGATCCTAAGGGGACACGCCCCCTTCTACTACTAGACCATTTGTGTAACACTTTGACCTGCAACGTTCCCCCCATCTTGCTCAAGTGTAGCTTCTGCAAAGTTAGCATTTCGAGGTACCTTCAATGTCATTCTGCTGACTGGACATTCCCGCGTGGCAAGCCAATGTCCATCTAAGTCCATACG
This sequence comes from Cryptotermes secundus, assembly GCF_002891405.2. Classification (NCBI taxonomy): domain Eukaryota; kingdom Metazoa; phylum Arthropoda; class Insecta; order Blattodea; family Kalotermitidae; genus Cryptotermes; species Cryptotermes secundus. Next base: position 448,694 of record NW_019731237.1, on the reverse strand, counting down.
CAGAAATTCCTTTAAGTTGTTTAACCTTTCTTACATCCGCTTCGTACATCTTACAAGTATTTCCCCCAAGACTAAATCTATTCCAACCAATATTTTTCCCAAAAATACAAAAAAGTTAATACTCTGTTAACATATTACCGGGGGTTGTCCTTCACTCCACAACAGGGCGCCTGCCTGCTTTACCTGAGGTTTCCTCTCCAGCGTACTGGCTCCCTCCTACAGCGTAGTGGTTCCGGCACCAGCAGTGTCGGTGTCCTTTGATGTCACCCTGAGAGTTGCAGAGTAGTTCCGGATGGGAAACCTTATTCGCCTGGGTTTTGCTACGGCAGCCGCTGCCTTCTTTGAAGTCGGGGCGGACTGTTGTGATTTGCCGTTTCCGCCTTCGAACTTCTTTGAAGTCTTCTTCTTGGAGGGCTTTGTAGGAAGAGTTTCCGTTGTCTCAGAGGTTTTGGCCTTCACTAGGGCCTTCAAATCGTTCAGTGTAACTATATAGGTCCCATACAGAGCACTGAACAATATCTTGCCCGTGAGAGCCTTGCAATAGCTGTCTCTGTTTTCGTCAGCGACATTGACTATTGCCGCCCACTGGTCACTTTCCCAAATTGTAGCAGGTGTGAAGCTGGCCACGTCCTCAATATCACAAATGATTTTAAACAGCTTCCTGTGGTGCTGATCTGCTTCCGGATACTGTTTGATCATTTCCTTGTATTCTACCTGCAGCGAGGCTCGTCTTTTGCCCAGAATTCATTGTACGCAGTCACCGAGGCGCCCGCCATGTCTGGCACGGCACTGCACGAACCCAAGCCTCATGCAAAAACCTAAGAATTTTATTACTAAGGACTGCGGAATTTCAGAAGCTGATCAGAAAGGGCTCGCAACAACTCCTTGATCGATCCTCTATGATAAGAAATTTTTCCCCAACTTCTCGAATCGCAAACCTAGCACACACCTAACACCAACACGCTGCTGTAACTTTAAAACCTACTGATTGAACACCACCAATCTTATTCTAACCAATAATCTTCACCAACACACTACAGCACACCAACAAATTGTCGAACAGACAATCTGCTTTGTACCATACTACCACAACAAGACTTTCTCGATGAATCTCCTATTGACGAAACATCCAAGCGAAAGACTCCTTAACTCCGAGCTGAGCTCAATCGAATCAATGTGTCCACTCACTGTCCCTCAGCCAATTTCTGATCTAATCACCCGAATCACTAATTGCGAGCTTTGTGCTCCGCCTTTTATATCATGAGTGACGGAGAAGCGAAATTTTGCAGAGCGCTGATTGATTGGCTAGCCCGTGTAATTATCTATATGTGGGCTAGACAGAAAATGCTGTATGAATGCGAGCGTTGGAAGCAACGTGATTGAAGAAGAGTCGGCAGTCAGTCAGGTCAGATCAGGAGGATTCATCATCAGTCGAGTGGTCAGTGAGTGGTCAGGGAGTCAGACTCGACCAGGATCAGTGAGTGAGTTATCGAGTAAGTCAGGAGTTAGATTCTGTCATAGATCGAGTAGAGTGAGTGATGGTCGGTGAGTCAGGAGAGTGATTGAGAGGAGTGAGAATAGAGGAGTGTAAGATTCGAGAGTTGGGATTGGAGTTAGATTAAGGTACGAGTATTTCAGTCTTAGTACGTTACAGAGAGAATTTGAGAAAATTTTTGGTGTAATTTGTTGCGTTTGGGCAAAGTTTGAAGTTCTGCCGTACTTCAGCCAGCTGACCTTAGGCATGGAGCTGCTGGCGCCCACTCAGTGCGAAGTACGATGGCGTTCCGTGCTGGCTTCCTCTGACAAGCAACATGAAAAAGTTACTAGCCAACAATCCCGATGCAACGGAGGAGATCAACTTAATTCGGATGGCACTCTGAAAATAGGACAGCTCATCCAGACTTCTCCGCAGAAAATGGCAACGGAGATACGTGGAAAAGCCTGCTAGAAAAAGCAGAGACTGAGAAGACGATATTATGTAAGCATCTGGACGGGAAGGCCCTGTTCACTGGAATGCTGCGATTTTACGCAGCAGTACACAGGGAGCTGGTGGAGTCTCTCCTGCCGGGAACCACACAAGACACAGAGGATGCGCCCCATAGCAGACGTCGAAAAAGGAACAGCGACTCTGACGACGGCAGCAGCAGCACCAAGAAGGGGGCAAAGGAAAGGTCTAGACCACTCCCGGTCTACCAAAAGCTGCTGTCTGTAGCAACAAAAAATTTATTTGCCCCGCTCAAGTACGTACACATGGACGGAGCAGAAAGTGGCGAAGGGCCATCTACCGAAGAAGACTGGCAAAGGCAGACCACCACCTATAATCCTAACTTCTGAGGCTAATCTTCTTAGCCTTCAGAAAGAATTGAAAGCTGTTTTGACAGGGGAATAATTCTTCCGGAACACCGCATCCGGTACTCGAATCACAACAAAAATATGGCAGATTATGAAGCAACACAAACCCTACTGAGTCAAAAAGGTCTCCCATTATTTACCTTTTACACCAAATGAGACAAACCTGTGAAAGCTGTTATAAGGCATCTGCCGAGTAACACGTCGTCAGAAGACATCATATTGGCCCTCCAGGAGCTTGGCTACGAAGTTATCAGCGTCAAACAGATGATGGTAAAACGTCCTTCTCCAACAGGAGGAGACACCCTCGTACCCCTTCCCCTTTTCCTTGTCACCCTGGCGAGAAACCTCAATCCCAGGAAATCTTCAAAATCACCTACCTCTGCAACATAATTGTCAAAGTAGAGGCTTACAAATCAAAAAATGGTCTCGCCCAACGCTACAACTGCCAGCGTTTTGGCCACATTTGGGTCCACTGCAGGCAGCTTCCTTGATGCCTATGGCGTGGGGGTGGTCACTGCCACCGTGAATGCCCAGAAAAGGAGAATACCGAGAGCATCCCAAGATGCTGCAACTGTGAGCTGAAAGATGGGGAATCACCACACCCAACCATTACAGGGGCTGCAGTCATGCGAAAGAGGAAACCATCGCGTGAAAAAACCAAGGGTCTTCAGGAAGAACGTTCTTCTTCAAATATGCAACAGCCGAGCGGACGTTCGCCTCTGTTCTACACAGCCCGGTGGAAGCGAAGCAACCCTCAGCGCAGCAGAAAGTGTCTAAAAGTCCCGAGGATCAACAAATGACCAACAAAGTTACAGGTCAGTCAGTGCAGGCAAAAGTTGTAAATAGTAATGCCACTGACGATATGTTTGTTGCCTTCACTATGGTGCAGCAGATTATGACAGGGCTCTCAGGTGCTGCATCAGAAGTGGAAAAAGTTGCAGTTATTACCAAGGCTGTTTTTAATCTACTGAATCGCAATGGTGGTAACAGTCCATGGGCCTCTGAAAATTGTAGCGTTCAATGCCAACGGCATTGGGAGACAGGCCTATGAGCTACGAAAACAGAAGCAAGACCTAAAAATAGATGTGGCCCTTTTCTCGGAGACACATCTAAAACCACATATGAGCTTCTATATTCCAAATTATCATATATATTGGAATGATCGCGAGGATGGGCATAAGGGCGGAACTGCCGTTGCAGTGAAAAAGTGAATCCCACATACTCATGTTGACCTGCCTCCCTTCCTTTCAGTAGAAGCAACGGGGGTCTGCATACCGATTGGTCATACTGAACTGCTGCTTGCATCTGTTTATAATTCTCCACTTAGAGCGTAGAGAGACGCAGACATCACAGAGCTCTTAAACTTTATAACAAACACCATTTTGGCAGGTGATCTGAAGACAAAGCACCCTGTTTGGAATATTAACGTCGCAAACCCTTTTGGTTTGAAGCTTTTAGATCTATTTGTTAATTGTAATTTTGAAATTTCGGCCCCACAATATCTTACCCACTTCATTCCTGATGGGAGAGCTGATGTCCTGGACATTGTGGTCCATAAAGATCTTCGGTTCTCAGAGGTCAGAGTTCTGGATATCATGGATTCAGATCACCTACCGATAATGTTTTGCATCTTGGATCATGTTAAAGCCAGGGAAATCTTGGATCCAGTTGAAAAATTCACAGATTGCGAACGGTTTCAAAGCCTCGCCTCTGCCCTAGTATCCCCAAGAATCAAAATTAATACGTCTATTGAAGCTGACAAGGCAGCTCGCGACTTTGCAGCCTCTATAGCATCAGCATATAGGCTGTCGACAGAAACAACCACAACCTCATTTCGTAATCGCGGCCCATCTGGGCTAGACCGACTACTCAAACACAAGCAGGGGCTCAGAAAACTTTGGCAACAAACCAGGGATCCAGCATGCAAAACGGCAGTGAACTGGGTCACTAAAACTATAAGGAGAATGGTCCGGAAGAAGGCACTTGAACGGTGGGAAACCAAGATAGAGTACTGTGAGATTACACCTCGTGAAATATGGCCTATTGCGAAATCCCTCCAAAGAGGGTTGGACCAAAGGCAACAACTGCAATTCATGGGCGTTTCGGACTAGTATTTCTTCCAAACGAAAAAGCCAATATAATTGCAAATTATCTAGAAAACCCGTTCAAGCCGCACAAACTATGTGACACTGACCATGAAGGGCGGGTGGAGGCCCGAGTCCAAGCTCTGTTTACTACAGTCGAAGAAAACCCCTCACCTAAATTTCGACCATGTGACGTCTCCAAAGATATTCGATCCCTAAAATTGGGAAAGGCCTGCGGAATTGATGGAATTCCAAATGAATGTCTCTGGCACCTTCCAAGAAGAACTCTCGTTCATTTAACGCATTTATTTAACCACTGTTTTCGACTCTGTCACTTCCCGGCACCTTGGAAGGAAGCCAAAATCATAGCTCTGCCAAAAACCGGCCAAAACCCAAAATTGCCACAAAATTTACATCCGATTAGCCTCCTGTCCACTACAGGCAAACTTTTCGAGAAATAATTCTAAGAATTTTCCATGGACACTTAGAGGAAAGAAACTTGCTAAACAGAAGTCAGTTTGGTTTTCGTGCGCGTCACAGCACGACACTCCAATGCATGAGGCTAACGGATCACGTCTCTCTTAATTTTAATAACAATATGTCGACGGCTCCTTTATTCTTGGACATTGAAAAGGCCTTTGACACAACATGGCACCCGGCCTACTATATAACCTCACAGTTACAATTTTCGAACTGTCTCGTAAAGCTGATTGCTTCATTTCTACACGTAGTAAAGATAAGCAGCGGCACGCACACACGGAGCCTACACAGAATAACACCTGTACAGTGCTGAAAAAAAAGAGGTAGCCGCTGCAGCACTATAGACGTGGGGCGAGTAACCCTGAGAATTTTAAATTTTAAATTTTAAAATTGGAAAAAAAAAATAAATGAATTTTTTAAAATTGGAACTGAAGGTTTTAAAAGTGCCAGTTCATGAATGTCAAAATTGACGTGTGTGGGTGACAAAGATGATGTACGAATCAGATAAATATAAGCGAAGTAGATCCTGTTAGCCAATTGGGAAGACCATGTATGTTTTTAAATTTTAAACTGGGTGCAGTGTAACAGCTACGTGAGTGTATACACCTGATGATGGCCGTTTGCGGCCGAAACATGTAGTGTGGAAGAAAGCAAAAACGAAATGCCTACAATAAATTGCTGCACTTAGGACGGAATTTATATCATATATCGTAGAGAGTGTGGTGGGATACTTAAATATAATACTGATTAAAATGTGTTTAAACGAAATATATTCTAAAGACCGTATAGGTAAATATTTGTCTGATAATTTCCCTATTCAGAATGATCTAAAACAAGATGCTTTATTACCACTCTTTTTCAACTTTGCTTTAGAATATGCCATTAGGAAAGTCCAGGAAAACCAGGTGGAACTGAAATTGAATGGGACACATCAGCTGTTGGTCTATGCTGATGTGAATCTGTTGGTAATAATATACGTGTTTAATGAAAATAAGTTCTTCTTAAATCAATCATCAAATATCCTATAAACTTCATTTAGTGTATTTTTAAACTGTAAAGGATTATCATGTGAGATCAAGACTCTAGCATCATCAGCAAATAAAATAGGGACACTGTTTGACTCCAAAATCTTAGGTAAGTCATTTATATATATTATAAACAACAGTGGTCCCAACACTGAGCCTTGTAGAATCCTTTCATAATTTTAACCCATTCATATAGTACTTTTTTATTATCTAGACCATTTAAAATTCATGTTCTCTGAAATCTACCTTGTAAATAAGACTTATAAAGATTATATTGTTTATCATTTATTACATAATACTTTAATTTATCCAACAACACTTCATGACTAACACAATGGAATGCCTGTTCCAAGTCACAAAAAATGCCAGTAACTAATGTTTTATGATTTAGTGAATTCAATGTTCCAGAGATTAATCTAACAATAGCATTATCTGTCCCAAGATTCGCTCTAAAATCAAACTGGTGGTTACTTAAGATGTTATTCTTATTATGATGCTTTATCAATCTACTATACATTACTTTCTCAAATATTTTATTAAAAGATGTCAAAATAGATACAGGTCTGTAATTAGAAATAATATTCCTGTCACCTCTTTTGTATACTGCTACAATCGTGGCATATTTTAACCTATCTGGACATACACCTTTAAACAAAACTCTGTTACATCGATAACTTAATATAGTATACTATTAGAAATTTCATCATATCCATGAGAAAGGCTTATTTTAAGAGACTCTATTATCCTTTGTATTTGAAAACTCGTATTTTTCCTAATTTGAATTTTAGGAAATGGACTACCAACAGCATTTGACATATAAGTCACTTAATTTCCCTCATAATGTGTAGATATATTACTTCTATTCTTTAACATTTAACGTCCGAAGTGCCCCGTTTGGGCCACTGATGAGTAAGGTCATCATGGTCAAAGTACCCCGTTTTGGCCAGTCGGGCATTTAAACTCCCCTAGTGGAAGCGCGCCCACAAGCCGCTAGTAGAAGCGCATGCACAGTCCTAAATATTTATTTTTAAATGTAGTAATTACCAGACAGACTTGAGTAAAATCATAATAGAGGAATTAAAATGATACCTAAGTGAACAACAGCAAAAAGAATATAGGTATGAGTTATGCCCAAACTCATCCACAAGCAAGTACTTTTATTTCAGATTCTGCAGATTAATGTGTTAAAAATATATAGTAAAATTCCATGTACATAACATTTTTGTTGTTATCTGCTTGATGTATATAGAGTGTCCCAGGAGGAATGTGCCAAACTTCGGGAGGGTGTTCCTTATGTTATAGTATGCCGATATAACCCAAAACATCTATGTCCAAAGTTGAACGGTTACAGAGATAATGGCCCGAGAAAAGTGAGGTCTTCTGGCAAGTCCACGCACTGTACCTGTCAGCTGGCATGTCTTACCTACCTTTGTCCTTGAGTGTGGTGATGGCAGCTCACGTTAGCCCCATACACTCGCATACCAGAACGCGCAGTCAGCAATGTTACGTCAGCGCTTGCCATTCATGTGTCATGTATAGTGCTTGGAACTCTTAACGACAAATTTGACATGGCGTGCGAGTTTTTTGTAGTTCAATTTAATGGCTCCATGTCACTCACAAGTTGGTTTGATGTTACGTACATTATTAACATTACAGAAACCACATATTCCTGCCAGTTTTAATACCTATTTTGTAATCAACAAGTGTGTAACACCGGTCAAAATTTAACAATTCTATGGCCATTATCTCGGTAACCGTTCAAATTTGGACATAGGTGTTTTGGGTTATATCGGCACACTTTAACATAAGGAACACCCTCCCGAAGTTTGGCACATTCCTCCTGGAACACCCTGTATAGAGGATGTTTCACGACTTTAGAGCATAACTGCAGGAGGTGATTTCCTAGGTCTTTGTGATCAAAAAAGTTCATATAAACATGTGTCCGATTTTGGACGGTTACGGAGTTATGACCATTTTTTCATTCCCGTACACGCCCTCGTGTGAACCGCTTCTATCATCTGGCGGGTCGCTATTTTTAGCCAGCTACAGACAGCGTTCTCGTTATATCGACACGTGAGAGGTACTTAAGGCGTGGTGGGTTGGTATGTCCGGCCACGGCTAGTGTGGCGGCTACTGGTGTTCAGAAGAGTTCTCATCTCGGTGCATCTCTTACGTTCATGATGCCATTTACATTTTCATTTGAGGAGTATGAGATATGATTCATGTGCACGGGTTTTGTGAAGGTAACGCAGTTCTTGCCATAGCTGAATATCACCAACGGTTTCCGAATCGTAGAATACAGAACCGGAAATTGTTGACTGGCGTTTACCAGGCATTGCGAGATATGGGTAGACTTACAGGGGTTCGTATTGCAGCCAAGCTTGGTGTTAATGAAGGAGTCAATGAAGGGGGCATTGTTCGTATGGTGCACCGCAGTACACGTACGAGTACGCGAAGAATTGCCAGCCAGGTCTCCAGACTTAAGCCCACTGGATTATTGTGTGTGGGAATGGATGAAAGAACTGGTTTGCAATGTGAAGGTGGCAACGCGAGATGCTTTGCTCGGTCGCATTCTGAACGCCGCTGACCACATTAGAAACAGCCAGCTGAAGCTGCTACGTATTACCCGCGCGGTTCACAACCGAGCGGCAGACTGTGTTGCGGCCGGCGGTGGCATTTTCGAAAATCAGAAAATCAACTTTAAGCTCCAATCAATTCAAATTAAAGGTAATTTCACGAAGTTAACTTTACATGCATACTTTAAATGTATCATGTAAGAGGTGCGTTCAAGTTCTAAGGTCTCCGATTATTTTTCTCGGGACTGGGAGCAGATAGACACATGCGGTTTAGTTTAAAATACGTGTGCACTCTTTGTGAATGCATGACAGAGATTGCAGCACTGTACGGCACACAGAACTCTAGTGGTGGCGGAGAGGGTGAGGAGTGTTTTTGATACCCAAAATGGCGACGTTTTCGTTACAAGAACAGCGAGTAATCATTCGTTTTCTCCACTTGCGTGGTGCGACACCCATTGAAATTCATCGCCAGTTGAGTGAGACGTGTGGTGATGGTGTCATGAATGTGAAAAATGTGCGTTCGTGGGTGCGACAGTTCAAAGGAGGCCGAACGTCGTGTGACAACGAACCAAAACAATCTCGGCCTCGCACCAGCCGGTCTGACAACATGGTCGAATGAGTTGAGAAAGTTGTTTTGGAGGATCGCCGATTGAGTGTGGAAAACATCACCTCCAATGTTGGCATTTCCGTGGGATCTGTGCATACAATCCTGCATGAAGACCTGCGAATGCGGAAAGTGTCCTCCAGGTGAGTGCCAAGAGTGTTAACGGACGACCACAAGGCTGCGCGCATGGAAATTTGTCAGGCGATGTTGACACATGATGAAGGCATGAATGGGACTTTCTTTTCATTAATTGTGACAGTGGATGAGACATGGACGCCGTTTTTCAATCCTGAAACGAAGCGCCAGTCAGCTCAATGGAAGCACACACTCACCGCCACCAAAAAAAAAAATTCGGGTAAGCGCCAGTGATTAAAAAATGATGGTGGACATATTTTGGGACAGTGATGGCGTAATCCTTAATCATTGCGTTCCAAAGGGCACTACGGTGACAGGTGCATACTACCAAGATGTTTTTAGAACAAGCTCCTTGCAGCACTGTGAGAAAAACGGCCGGAAAAGGCTGCACGTGTGCTCTTTCACCAGGAAAATGCACCAGCGCATCGGGCATACGCGACGCAGCAGTTTCTTTGTGAAAACAAACTTTAAGTGGTTCCTCATGCTCTCTACTCACCTGACCTGGCTCCTAGTGATTTTTGGCTTTTCGCAACGATGAAAGGCCCTCTCCGTGGTCGCACATTCACCATTGCATCAGCTATTTTCCAGTGGTCAAAACAGACTCCTACAGAAGCTTTCGCAACTGCCATGGAATCATGGCGTCGACGTTGTGAGAAATGTGTACAGCTGCAGGGAGATTATGTTGAAAAGTGACAAAAGTTTCAAATTTTTGTATGATTATTGTGTGAGAAAAAAAAAATCGGAGACCTAGAAATTGAACGCAAAACGTATTACGCTTGTTTATTATTTTGTTCCGCTTATTGTCAGTAATCGTTACCTTCTATTCTGAGTTTAAAACGGTCATAACTCCGTAACCGTCCAAAATCGGACACATGTTTATACGAACTTTTTTGATCTCAATGATCTAGGAAATCACCTCTGCAGTTATGCCCTAAAGTCGTGAAACGCCCTGTATACGAGTATATAGATACATATACTGGGGAAACCATGTTATTACTACAAACCTTCCCTTAATGTAAAAAATATGTGGTGCCATCAAAAAGTTCCCGAAATTTGAATTTTACGCGCGAATGGTTATGAGTACATCGAAATACTGCTAGGTGTCTCCCCGCACGGCTTTCTTGAATCAGTGTGGCAAGCGGTGTCGAGTTGAGTGGTTGGATTTATTGTTGATGAACATATTTCCATTGTTGTGTTTCCTTCATTTTGCCGTTTTGCGAAGGCTGACCTGAGAGAGCAACATGCCTGTATAAAGTTTTGTTTTAAACTGGGAAAACCGCTGCAGAAACGCACCAAATGTTGAAGCAAGCTTTTAGTGACAATAGTTTAGGCCAGGCACAAACTTACGACTGGTATAAGCACTTCCAAAATGGCCGAACATAGACTGATGATGACGATCGTTCGGGGCGGCCGTCAACTGGCACCACACCAGAATATGCCGCGAAAGTTAGGGATCTGATTCTGCGAGATCGTAGACTGACCATCCAAGACCTCTGTAACACCTCGGGGCTAAGCTATGTATGGTACATGTAAACGAATTTTGTCAGAGGAACTGAACATGAGCAGANCGATGTTCTAAGGCGATTGAGGGAGGACATATGGAGGAAACGTCCAGAGAAGTGGCGCACGAACGACTGGTTACTCCATCATGACAACGCACGAAAGCATAAGGCTTACATTGTGCAGGAATTTTTGGCTAGAAACAAGATGACAGTTGTTCCCCACCCACCGTACTCGCCAGACTTACCTCTATGAGACTTCTTTCTCTTCCCAAAGATGAAAATCAAGTTGAATGGGCAAAGATTTGATACAGTTGAGGAAATTCAAGCGGAAACGCAGACGATACTAAACACCCTAACAAAGAAAAACTTCCAGGATTCATTTAAAAAGCGGCAGAAACGCTGGGATCAGTGTATGCGCTCCCAAGGGGACTACTTTGAAGGTGATGGTGCAGAATAAGATCCAGGTAAGACGTAATAGTTGTTATTAATATATATCGGTAACTTTTGGATTGCACCACATATCATTAGCTCCTCCCCACAAAATCACATCATTACACTTGAGTGTATATACTTCCTCTTCTACCTACATACAGAATAATACAAACAATAAACGCATACAACACAGACACCTATGCCTTGAGTGGTATTCGAATCCACGATGCCCACGATCGATCCCAGCATTCGAGCAAGTGAAGGCAGTTCATGCCTTAGACACGTGCGGTCACTGTGATCGGCTGAGTATCCTGCTGTGTCGATTAATTACTTAGCCATTTACGTTTAGTCTTATAAATGTACCTCCTATGTATGGCAGCGTGGTTATTGCCACGCTGTTATTTCATTCACTAGTTCTTGTTATTAAAAATGATTACCTATACAATTAAGAATTATCGATTTACAATAATTGTCAAAAAAATAATGTTTTAATTTTCAATCATTTCAAATATGCTAAAATAATGAAGCACCCAGAACTATATATCTATTTAAGCATCAGTGGCTTTCCAAATGTAGTACAATACGACATTTCTTTCTTCTTGAAATTGGAATCACTTGGCTTGTGCTGGGATATCTTGCTGTGGCTTAGGTATCCGCCAGCGAACACCACATATTCGACCGACTGTATAGCTTCCATTTTAGAATTATGAACATTTTCAAACACAGAGTGAGTAAAAATATATAGTAGTTAGGCATCTTCAAACTTCCAATTTCAAGAATATTTCGGAATTTTCAAACAACAAAATTTTATATTCTAAAACTTAGGAAATGAGTTAAAATTTTAAAACGGTAATCTTCATTTGCATATTTGTGCTTTTCAATCATATGAACCCCATGCATTCTTGGGCTTGGACTCCTTTGCGCAGGCTGGCGTGTCTTGGGGTGCACTCAGGCGAACATGAAATGGGTTTTCATGGCATGACATGGATATGGGTATGTGCCCACTGTGCAATCTGCAAAACATGTACTGATTACATTGTGTCCATTTAAGAACTGAAAATATTTTCAAATACACAAGGGTTTAGAAATGTCATTATCTTCAACATCCCAAATTTAATAAATGTTTCAAACTTGTGTACCTAAAAATATTTTTTTTCAATGTAGGGTTCCCAGTGACCGCCTCTGTGGTTCAATGGTCAGAGTTTCGGGCTACAGATCCAGAGGTCCCGGGTTCAATTCCCGGCGCTACCAAATTTTCTAAGAAGGAGTGGGTCTGGAACAGGGTCCCCTTAGACTCATGAAGATAACCGAGGAGCTACTTGAATGGAAAAGTAGCGGCTCCAGTCTAGAAAACCGAAATTAACCGCCATGTTGCGCAACGGAGGACCCCTACCTCCCCAGCGGCACGTGGCGGTAACGTAGCGCTCTCGTTACAACGGTAATAGGCAGGTTAAGATGCTCCCTCCCCTCCCCCCGCCAGCGGTGACGTGTCGAGCGGAGCCGAAGTGAGCCGAGTCCCAGCGCACTGGTCGCTATGCAACGCGGATAAACAGTGGTTGCGATAGACGACGGTAGCAACAGTGATGCCTACCACGTGGTTGTTTTCTCGTTGCACTGCTGAGGGTTTACAAGGGAGCTACACAGCCGCCGACGACAGTTCTCAGTTCGCAAGTTACGAGAAGGGGGTGGCAACTGGAATAGGGGAAAGGGGAACACGGTAACTACTGCCTCTAGGAATGACTGCAAAAACTTCACGCAGGTCTCGACAAATCAGAGAGCCTAAACAAACCAATTTGAATACACATAATTACTTGCGTTTATCGTGGTTTATTATATGGAAATTGGTAAGTATGAATGTTGATTTGATGTGGTTGTGAAACGAAAGTAGACATTTGCGAACGAAATTACAGCTCCATATTAAACGTATTATTTCTGTATATTAATGTTATGCTTACTACCACAAATGGAATTAGAAACATACAGAATCCTTTCAAGCCTAAAATTTTTGAGGTTATCAACTGTAATCTAAATGATATNTATGAACTATGGATGAATATTCTGGGGGAACTCTTGACATAGTGTAAAAAATTTTAAGATACAAAATAATATAATTAGCATAATTACAGGACGTAGAAGTAGAGATTTATTTAAGAAATTAAAAAATCTTCCTCTACAATCACAATATATACTATCGCTTCTCTTATTTGTTTTGTACAAAAAATATTTGAATTAAATTCCAATATCCATAACACGAATACTAGACAAAAATATAACTTCCATCTACCTTCATCAAACTTATCACTATATCAAAAAGGAGTCTACTTTTCTGGCATAAAAGTGTACAATAGTCTCCCACAAAGTATCAAAAACTTGAGTAATTATACTAAACATTTTAAATCAGAGCTAAAGAAATATCTGCATGCTCATTCCTTCTACTCTGTAGACGAATACCTCAATGTAAATAGAGAATAATGTAGAATTAAGCTATATTAGTTTAAGATAAAATTACTTGTACAAGTAGGTATTATTTTGACTTGTTCCATATCCAGAGTTATTAACCTACTTAGGGTCTATGGAATGCAAATAAATTCAATTCAATTCAGGGAATATGATTTATAAGAGAATAAGGTGGTGACGACTGCTATGAGGAATAATTTAATGAAATATACAAAATCTTTATAATGGCAGTCCCTTTCAAGTAAAGTGTGTTTTTTTCAAATCTGAAGAAGTCCATCATGTAAGGAAGCCCACTAATTTCCTTTTTAATCTTCTTTCAGTGGGGTGCTGTGGTGAATACCTGGCAACAGCTGTTTGGTGATCACCTTGTGAACACATTTGAAGCTATTCGTTTGTAGTCTGGTTTGAACAATAATCCAACTGTGGGACAGTTTGTAGATGCCCTGAAGACTAACATCATCAGTGCACTTGCTATCAGAGGTCTGTGTGGAACTAGTTGTGAGGATGATGGTGCTACTGTTGTGTGTAACCTATAGTCATTGTTCAGGGCACCTGATGCTTCTTCACCAAATCCATCCACAAGTCATGGCAAGGAAACCCCCGATGAAGTTCCTGAGTTTCCATGTTACTCAACAAGTACAGAAGGACATGGTTGCTGCAGTACATGCTGGTGATATGGAAGTGTTCTCAGTAGCCTATGTCAGTGGTTCCATTGCCAGACAGGTGTTTCATGGTGTCAGCTGTGATGCACACAAGACATGCGTGACATCTGAAGTGCTTCTATCAACCAATGTCTTCATATATTTCTGAGACGTTGGTGTGGAGACTGTCGGTATGCTGTAACTCCAATATAATCTATGATGGTCATGGTAGGCAATTCAATTCATGTTGCAGCATATCACAGCTGCCATTAAGAGCACCATTGACTTGGAGTGGATTAGGTGTACTGGTTGTTCACTTCACTACCAAGGAATAGTAGATGGTATTGTGAGATGTCTCACAAGAATTTACATTCCTTGATGGTGTAAGCGAACAAACAGGTTGATGACTGAATCAGCCAGGCAAAGGGCCACAAAGAGGAAGAATAAGATACTGACACATCAGTAAGTCATTAGGAAAGTAATGCTTCTTCATCTTTGCCTTGTAATATCCTGCCCATACCAGCCCTGGAAATTGGCAGAGAGCAGTTGTTGAATTACTGGAATAATATATTCCAATTGCTCACAAGAGCATCTATAGATGTTTCATAAGTTGGAGAAAGTAACCCTGATGACAAGCAACTGCAACTGCCATGCCTTCACATGCTCTTGTCTCAAACCTCTGGTATTGAGTAATTTGTTGATAACATTATCACCTAGAGTCTGATTACGTACAAGAAACCTATTCTGATCTTGAGCTCCCTCTCCTTGCTTTGGAGACCTGTTTCCTTCTTCCCAGAGTATTAGAACATCATTGTCAGAAGATGATCAGAGTTCATTCTGCCCTATATCTGAAAATAATTATATTTCAGTCAAGAATTGTGTGGGAAATTCTTTTCTGACTCAAATGGTTCGTGTTTATATGTGGGTAAGAGTGAAGTGGCATTATTTTATAATTGACTTGCAATCTTCAGGTTGCCTGATTCAGCATGAAACACTGAGGAGCAGAATCAATGTCAGGATTCAGTGTATATTTTGTAACTAAATTTATTACTACTTCCTACGTAGGAAGTTTTACTTATTAGTGTCCACATATTTTGTTCACCTAATTTGTTATTATGGGTATATCCCTTCAGTCGTTGCATTATTTTTGCCATTTGATTGTGTTCAGCATTGATCTTATGAACATAAATATATAAACATCAGATTTTTAAGGTTCATTTTATTCCTTCAGTTATTTTATTCTGTTGGCCATATTATTGTGTTCAACATTGAACTTGTGAACATTTACATATTTCAGATTTTCAAGGTTCATTATATTGCTTCAGATATTTTATTTTAAGGTTCATTATATTCCTTCAGTACATTCATTATGTTGGCCATATTATTGAACACAACATAATGAAATTACTGAAGTAATATAATGAATCTTGAAAATCTTAAATATGTAATGTAGCACGAATGGGGGAGACGAGGAATGCGTATAGGATATTGGTGGGAGAGCCAGAAGGAAAGAGACCACAGGAAGTCCAAGGCATAGGTGGGTGAACAATATTAGAATGGATCTTAGAGAGATAGGAGGGGATGGTATGGATTGGATAGATCTGGCTCAGGATAGGGACCAGTGGAGGGCTCTTGTGAACACGGTGATGAACCTTCAGGTTCAATGAAATGCTGCGAAATTCTTGAGTAGCTGCAGAATTGGCAGCTCCTCAAGAAGGGCTCAGCTCCACGAGTAAGCAAGTAAGTAAATAAATATTATTGTGTTCAGTATTGAACTTATGAACATCTCACAACCCTATGGGCCTTGACGGCCTGTTACACAGATAGCTCTACTTTACTTACTTTACTTTTACATATTGTGACATGTGACCCCTACCTTCCCAGCGGTAACGTAGCGCTCGCGTAATAGGCGAGTCATCACCCCGCAACTCTCACCGCGGTGACGTCACAGGCAGAGCCGAAGTGAGCCGAGTCCCCGCAACCTTGAAGCTATGCAAAGGAGTCAACAGCGGTGACGTCACCAAGGGGTAACAGCGTCCTAGGCTATACGCCACTTCATACTAGCAACAGCGAACGGAATAAAAGCCGGCTGAGCAGCAAGCGAGAGTCAGTGTGTTATCAACGAGTTCTCGGTTCGCAAGTTACGAGCTACAGATGCGTGTGCGAGAATCAGTGATAGTTCGGGATAACCAGTTATATCTGGAGTGTGTAATTGAGGGAGACTTGTATAGCTCCCGCGTTATTAGTACGTGAAGACAAGTGAAGATTGTGTTAAGAGATTTTGTTGTAGGGTTTGTAAACTGTGGAAACCCGTAACATTGTTATAATTAATTGTAGCCGACAGTTGTAGATTGTTGAATAAAGCACTTAACGATCTCTACGGCATATTCAGTAACGAAACACGATACATTGGTGTCAGAAGTGTTACGAACTTAAACACGCCACGAACTGAATTATTGTGCATCGTGTATTCTACTGCGACAAGATGGAGATGCAGCAGATGATGGAAATGCTGGCTAGGATGGACGCCAGCATGAAAACCAACAAAGAAATGCAGGCGAAGGCAGAGGCCGATAGAAAGGAAGAAAGGAAGGCGGAGCAGGAAGAAAGGAAGGCGGAGAAGGAAGAAAGGAAGGCGGAGAAGGAACTTCTACTGAAGGAAAGCAGAGACAACAAGAAATGTTCCGAAACCATCAAGAAGAGATGAGGGCAAACCAAGTAAAAGCAGATGCCGACCGAGAGCGAATGGAGACCACTTTCCTAGCGAAATTAGAATCCAATCAAGAAAAATCAAATATCATGCTGGCAAAATTATACGCTGATAGGAAAACTGAAAAAAGACGACATGCTGAAAGAGATGAAGGCCATGCAAGAAAATAGGAAAACAGACAAAGAAGATTTACTATCCCAATTAGACGCCAATCAGGAAAAGGCGGCGGCCGATAGGAAGGCCGACAAGGAAGAATTGAAAGCCGCAATGCAATCTATGCGAACAGAATTGGATGATAAAATCCAACATAGAGTTCAAAACATTTTAACAATCGTTGAACACGACAAACGAAATATCCAGGAAGAACTAACGAAAACCTGTGCAGCAATTGAAGAGACCAAACGAGATGTCCAGGCACGGTTGGACATAGTACAAATGAAGGCCGAGCGGGGAAATACATCAACAATCGTCGCGAGCACAGCTCAGTCCCCGACGTTCAAAGGGAATTCAACATGGAGCGTGTTTCGGCGACAATTCGAAACCGTAGCAGAGCACAACCAATGGATGGATAAGGAAAAATCGACGTACCTAATTACTGTCCTGAAGGGTCGGGCGGCGGAAATACTACCCGGCATTCCGACAAATACCACTTACGAGGAAACACTTCAGGCTCTAGAGGACCGTTTCGGGGACCAACACTTTGCAGCTGCTTACCACTGCCAATTAAGAACGAGGACGCAGAGACCTGGAGAATCCCTGCAAGATTTCGCCACGGCCATTGAACTCCTTTCCCGTCGTGCCTACCCCAATCTACCTGCTGACCACATAGGAAGGGAGGCAGGAAAAGCCTTCGCATACGGAATACGAGATGCCGATATAAAGTTCCAGCTGCTGCTGGGAGGGGAAAAGACGGTAAACGAGGCCCTCCGACAAGCGCTAGAGCTGCAGGCGGTACTGGTAGCAGCCACACCTCACGGAGATAACACAAAGTTCCGATCGTTCCCCACCCAACGAGGAGATGACAATAGACAGCATCAGGACCGAAGAGAAGGACCTCCAAGAAATAAACGGGAATCGCCGGTGAAATCAGAATGGCGACCCAGAAACAACAGGGAAACAAGCTGGAGAAACGACCAACCTTCGGGAAACGAGCAACAGCCGGCGGAGAAGGGCGAACGCCGGCATATGCGTTAAGGCCCCCACACTACGCACTCACGGACATGACGGAGAAAGCCAACACCAGTCTGGTCACCCAGGGAAGGGTCGGTGATAAGCCGTGTCAGGTTACAGTGGACACTGTAGCATACATCACGTAGTAAGACCGAATATCGCCGCCGGATGGCCTGAAAGACAGCCAAATCCAGATTTCTCGCTGCAGACCGTGTCTGGAGGATCCCTTCCCATCCTGAAAGAAGTTATGTTGACCCTTACCCTGGGGCGCCAACCGATAACAATGTGGGTTTTCGTCGCGAATATCACCGATGAGCTCATCCTGGGACTGGACATACTGCGCGCCTATGATGCTTCAGTGGATATAGGGAGCCAAACTCTGCGTCTGGCGGAAGAAGTATCGCTATGGAGTCCTAGGGCAGGACCCCGACCTTCGAGCTTAGTGGTGGCAAATGGCCATGTGATACCCGCACGGAGCGAGGGAATAGTTATGGCTAAAATGAAGAATCATCTGGGAGTAGAAAATGGTCTAGTAGAACCAAACCCACAGGCCCACCCGCCTGAAGGAATCTACGTAGCCAGGACCCTTGTTCAGGGCTGTCAAGAAGTACCAGTGAGGGTCATGAATGTTACCCACAAGGACCAAAAGCTCAGGAGAGGATCTCCTCTGGCGCACTGTGAGCCAGTAACATTCGTAGCTTTGCCCGAGGTTGGGCAGCCACCAGCACCAAGTGTAACACCGAAATTAGCGGACGTGATCACAGCCGCCAAGCCACACCTAAGCCCCGGAGAATTTCAGGATTTAGAGGATCTCGTATCCGAGTACGCCGATATCTTCGCACAAGACAATGAAGATTATGGAAGGACAAACAGAGTATATCACCGCATAGACACGGGAGAAGCCCGACCAATTCGACAGCCACCGAGGAGAGTACCCCTGGCAAAACAAGCAGAAGTAAAGGAAATGCTCGAAAACATGCGAGGATAGTGGGTTATAGAAGAATCGGACAGCCCTTGGTCGTCCCCGGTCGTTTTGGTCAGGAAAAGGAATGGGGAGCTCCGTTTCTGTGTGGACTACAGAAAGCTGAACGACGTCACCAAGAAGGATTGCTTTCCGCTACCCCGCATTGACGACACCCTGGACACGCTGGCCGGAGCCAAATGGTTTTCAACTCTTGATTTAACGAGTGGCTATTGGCAAGTGGATGTACACCCAGACGACAAAGAGAAAACAGCGTTTTCGACAGGGCAAGGGTTATGGCAGTTCACAGTCATGCCCTTTGGCCTCTGCAATGCACCGGCAACCTTCGAGAGGCTAATGGAGACAGTCCTACGAGGGCTCACGTACGATTCATGTCTTGTATATTTGGATGACGTGATAGTAATAGGCCGCACATTCCAAGGGCACATGCTCAACTTACGGAAATTGTTCGAGAGGTTCAGGGAAGCCCGTCTGAAACTTAACCCGGAAAAGTG
>NW_019731237.1:423861-427824 GCF_002891405.2 Cryptotermes secundus | reverse complement strand
GCCCGGCAACACCTGAAGCTTGCCAGTGACCGGATGAAAACTCGGTACGATAAACTGGCCAACTCCGCAGGTTACTACGAAGGCGACAGAGTCTGGCTCTATCGCCCAACCCGCAGAAAGGGGAAATCGCCGAAACTACAAGCATCATGGGAAGGTCCTTACAAAGTAGTGACCCGGATAAATGATGTGGTTTACCGAATCCAGAAGACCCCTAGGTCGAGGATGTTGGTTGTACACCTCGACGGGCTCGCGCCTTATCATGGAGCTGCTCGAGACGAGCAACCATAAAAAGGGGGAAGCTGTGGCGGTTGGAGAGCTGAGCAACGGGGAGAAGAGAAACAGTAGAAGGACACAAAGAAGATGCTGCAAGAAGAGCCTCCAAAGAAAAGGAACGGGGGAAGTACGGTTAGGCTATTCGGGACGAACAGCCTTAAGGAGGGAGCAGTGTGACATGTGACCCCTACCTCCCCAGCGGTAACGTAGCGCTCGCGTAATAGGCGAGTCATCACCCCGCAACTCTCACCGCGGTGATGTCACAGGCAGAGCCGAAGTGAGCCGAGCGGAGCCGAAGTTAGCCGAGTCCCCGCAACCTTGAAGCTATGCAAAGGAGTCAACAGCGGTGACGTCACCAAGGGGTAACAGCGTCCTAGGCTATACGCCACGTCACACTAGCAACAGCGAACGGAATAAAAGCCGGCTGAGCAGCAAGCGAGAGTCAGTGTGTTATCAACGAGTTCTCAGTTCGCAAGTTACGAGCTACAGATGCGTGTGCGAGAATCAGTGATAGTTCGGGATAGCCAGTTATATCTGGAGTGTGTAATTGAGGGAGACTTGTATAGCTCCCGCGTTATTAGTACGTGAAGACAAGTGAAGATTGTGTTAAGAGATTTTGTTGTAGGGTTTGTAAACTGTGGAAACCCGTAACATTGTTATAATTAATTGTAGCCGATAGTTCTAGATTGTTGAATAAACCAGTTAACGATCTCTACGGCATATTCAGTAACGAAACACGTTACAATATATATATATATTGTAACGTGTTTTGTTACTGAAGACGCCGTTCGGAATGTTAATTGGTTTATTCAACAACCTACAAGTAACGGCTACAATTAATTATAACACAGTTGCGGGGTTTCACACTTTATAACCCTAACCGCAATAATCTGTTTACACAGTTGCGGGGTTTCACACTTTATAACCCTAATCGCATTAATCTGTTAACACTGTTGCGGGGTTTCACGATTTATAACCCTATTCGCAAATCAGCTCACTCTGCCTTCAGTAGTCTACACGTTTACAGTACGGGAGCTATGTATCACTGTATCACACACTCCCAATTACACAGTTACACACACGTCCGGTTCTTCTTTCCGCGACGGCTGCTATATTCCAACTCAATTCGCAGGCTGCTGCTTTGAGAACTCTTGATAACACACTCGCTCATAGGCTTGCTCGGAACTTAACTCGGCGACTGCCTTGAGAACTGTTGATAACACACTGCCTCTTGTTTGCTGCTCAGGCGGCTTTTGTTCCGTTCGCTGTTGCTAGGGTCGCCCGCCACGTCATAGTAGGAAGCGGTGACGCATCACAGTGTTTGCGTATAGCCTAGGAACGCTGTTACCTCGCGCCATCTTACGTCACCGCGCGTTGCGCGTTACGTCACAGCGGAGTGGGGAGGAGCGCTACGTTACCGCCACGTGCCGCTGGGAAGGTAGGGGTCCTCCGTTGCGCAACATGTCACAATATATATATATATCAGACTTTCAAGGTTCATTATATTTATAATGTTTATATATTAACCGTCTTTTAGTGCATACAATTTCACTTGTCACTTCACACTACATGTTTCGGCATCATTCTGCCATCCTCCGATGTATTAATCACGTTAAACCACTGCACTGCCTGCCATCAAGTGTCCATTTATAAAATGATATAAAATGTGTGTTTGTCGTTCAATAATAAAATTTATATATTAAAACTACTTAAGGTCTATCATCTTACATGTCGTATATCAAACTCGTGTGTAATGCCATTCACCCTCTATGGGAATCGTTCTTATGTTTTAATTGTGTATATACCGTGTCTCTTGATTTGTATGTCTTATGTGGCTGCATACGTTGTTTTGCCGGACATATGTGTGTGTGTAAGAGACGGTTAATATATACACAATATGAATACGAATCAGTGCAACAGGAAACTAAAATACAACATTCGTTATATTCGTTCAGTTAATTTATTATTTTGAAAACATGATGTTTCAGATCATGAAACTTGTAAGACAAAGACAAAATCAACTCTGTGCAGTGTGACTATTTAAGTTTTACTACTTGAAAACTTAGCACCTTTACATGTTTTGATCCTTACAGATCATCTTCAGAGAGAACATCAATACTTATTCGGAAACCACTATTACAGTAGGTGTTCTGAGTGCTAAATTACATACACACATACACAATGCCTGGAATACACAATATACACATTATTCTACTTTTCACAATTGCAGCAGCCTTCCTGATATTAAAACTTTGTTCTTTAAGTCAAAATTTTATAAACCATGCAGGTTCGTGTCACTTCTCCTATCGTCTTTCTTGGAGGGGCTATCTTGTGAAGGAGATTCTTAGTATCATCCGTGTTTGTTTGTGGCTTGCTGGACGGAGTTATTTTTGTCTTTGTAATTGTTAGTGTGATGGAACAGAATGAAACAAATAAAAAAAAAGGTTTGTAAGAGTTCTGCAATTATTTTATTGCTTTTTGTATATTATTAAATGCAATCTTAAAATTGTTTACAAGAGAGTGTATCAGATTCTCAAGTTTCATTATACTACTGAAATTAATAACAAATGAAAACCTCAGTATTATTACTTCCTATACATGATATATAACACCTTAGTGTAACTGAAAAGCTGTGTTCTGTAAAGCTTTCAGGTATAAGTTGTAAGCAAAGTTATGAAGTTGAATACAAGTATCTCTGATGGAAACAGAATTTTCTTTCAAGTTTACCCACCATCAGCTTTCCTAAACACAAGTATTCTATATATGTTATAGTTCAAATATCCATTGCATTTCAGTAAGGGGGTGTTGAATTGATGTAAATGAAATGTTCTTATTGAACTGAGTTTGATATCATTTAAGTCATTCCCCTCCAGATGGTTTTGAGCGAAGTGATGTTATATTCAGTTCGAAAACAGAAAACACACAACAGAGTAAGAACCTCTGCAGTACAAGATATCAGGTTGCAACGTTATTTATCGGGAGAAAGTTTCTCACCAGTGCCTGTAAAATAAGAACATTTCATTTACATCAATTATTAATTCTAGCTATATGTGTGAACCTGTGATTTTTTGGGAGGGAGCAGTAAAAAAAATGCTGGTGGTATAATGGCAAACTTTCTTACCGACAGGGCAGGTGGTATGATAGCATAACTTCCTACCGACCGAGCCCTCGGCACTGGCTGCAGCTTTTTTTTTTCTTTGAGAATTGCAGCTGGCCACAGCGGCAGCAGTGATGCTTCATGATGTCACGCTGGCTGTGTTGCTCGCCAATAGCATTGAGTTGCCACCCCCTGGTTACGAGTTACAGACGCGTGTGCAAGAATCAGTGATAGTTTGTGATAACCGAGTGTATTTGGAGTGTGTAACTCAGAGAGATTTGTATTGAATTGAATTGAATTGAATTGAATTTATTTACATTCTATAAATCCTAAGCAGGTTAGTACCTATGGATACAGAACAAGTCAAAAGGTTACATACATAAGTACAGGCAATTTTAGCTTAAAAATTAATATAACTTAATTTTACATCATTCTCTATTTACATTGAAGTATTCATCTAAAGAGTAGAAGGAATGAGCATGTAGATAATTCTTTAACTCTGATTTAAACTTTTTAGTATCATTGCCCAAGTTTTTAATACTTTGTGGCAGATTGTTGAACACTTTTATGCCAGTAAAGTAGACTCCTTTTTG
>NW_019731237.1:412601-422385 GCF_002891405.2 Cryptotermes secundus | reverse complement strand
GAAATTTTTTTATTTTGCGAACTGATAGTATTAAGGATCTTGGAGTACTTATCGATTCAAAGCTTCACTTTCATCAACATGTAGATATTTTATTTTCACAAACTATGAAATTACTAGGATTAATTCGCACCATTACGTTTTCCTTCTCTACCTTAGACAGTCTTTTGATGCTGTATACTGCTTTAATCAGATCCAAACTGGAGTACGCTTCTGTTGTTTGGAATTCGATAACGAATACTGACTCCAACAAACTTGAGCGTATACAAAGAAAATTTGCAGCTCTCTGTCATAATAGATTTTTTAAAGATATAGATTATCATTATTTTAGTATTTTGGATAAACTAAATCTGCAAACCTTGGATGTCAGACGGCGTCATATTGATGCTTTGTTTTTAATAAATGTTTTTAGAGGCACAACATATTGCTCCTCTGTCCTTGATGCGGTCGGTTTGCGGGTTCCTTCTCGGAACATTCGAAATTTTTCTACATTTAGCTGTTCTTTCAGTCGCTGTCCCACAGCTAGATGTGTTGTTGCTGCAAATTTTGTTTGCGAACATGTAGACATTTTTAGTAAATCTAGTTTAAGTTTGAATTGTTTAGTTTGATAATTTTTGTACTTTTGGTTGTTTTTTACTATTTGCACTGTCTTTTTAACTTGTCACTGGCTTTTGAGCTAAGTATGCAATTAGTTTTTTGCTGTTAATTGTTTTTAATTTTCCAAATACTTAACATTTTTGACCTGTTATTATCTATGTGTGTATTGTCTTGATTTTTATTATTGTCTGTTGTTTGTTGTTTTATATTTTCCGTGCTGACTCTGTAATTGGCCTCCGCTGTTGAGTTCGGCACGTAAATAAATAAAGCATTGAATTGAATTGAATTGAATTGAATATGTTTCCTCAGCTAATGAAAGGAAATATTCATTAAATGCGCTTGCGATAGCTTGTGGATTGTTAGTGGACTTCCCTTCAATATTCAAACTTTGTACGTCTTCATTAACAGATTTCTTTCCTGATTCAACTTTCACAATATCCCAGGTGGTTTTAATTTTATTGTTTGATTTTAGAATTTGGCTGTTATAGTTATTCTGTTTGGCTTCTTTAATGACTTTTAATACGCGAAGACTCTTGAAGATAGTGTGAAGAGATTTGCGAATAGGGTTATAAATTGTGATACCCCACAATATTGTTATAATTAATTGTAGCCGTTACTTGTAGGTTGTTGAATAAACCAATTAACAATCTCTACAGCGTCTTCAGTAACCCAACACGTTACAGTATAGTTCACTTGCAGACGACAGCAACGCAGTTAGTTTGTTTGTTTTTTTTTTTTTTTTGTTTGTTTGTAGGCTTGTGCAGAAGGCATAACCTGCATTGACAGAAAATATCTGTATACCTTGTATAAATGTTACTTAGTATAGTGCAGTGACAGAGGGTGCACAGAGTCCCTAGTGACCTGAATGCCATGACAGTGTAGATATACTCATGCTGAAACTATGGTGCAATGAACATAGGCCTCTCTCGCTGAGGAGGTGGCCCCATCTAGAAACTTGTACGTCTCGGAAAAAACAAAAATCTTGGTCATGGATCTAGAGAAGAATAAAGCCGGGAATGTCTGTACTGGCGAAGTCCAACAGCAATTTAACCGACTGACCAAAGGCAGCAAGCAGACATACAAAATCATAAGAATTACCATGTTCGCAGCACAGGACAAGGCAAAGCCAGACATACAAAATATATGAGGCTTAAACTTGATGATGGTCAAGCTTACAACTTGTCCAGTTGGCCTCCTTATATAGCCTCAGCGCGGCCCACACAGAGAACACTGCTTATAACAGTTCCCTTATTGTTGTGGTTATGTATTCATTGCCACAAAAACATGTTTACCAGCCGTTCTCTAGCAAAGCCATCTCTTCTGGTTCCACAAATCTGGCTTTGAGCACACGTCACAATATACCTACCCACACATACGAACACACGTGTGCACACCTGGTTATGATGAGTCATTTATACCTTGGACAGGCAGACTGATGACTATCCGACTGACGTGATCATGGCTATGAGCAGCTTCTTCCTGAGAATTACAGGAATCCAGAAGATAAAGGTATAAAAGTGAAGATCAGGATAAGTGAAGAGAAAAGCTGTATTCATTATAAAGATCAGTTTATTGTTGATTATTAAATTTATATACATAATGAAAAAATGGCTAAATTTAAAATTGTGCTTAACGTATATACTGCAAAGAAACTCATCATGAAGCATCTATCAACATAAAGATATTTGTTTCGCAAAATCTGGTGACCGAAACGTTTGGACTTTATTATATGGAGAAGTGTCACTGAGGTTTTATGTACCATAGGTAAACAAACACTCAACTGGCCTACTTTACAGTCACTTACAAGCTCCAAACCACACTGCATTACAGCTTGTAAGAGAAATGTAACAGTCTGAAATCAGTTCACAGATGACAGTTAGTAAAATGGTCCTCACACTGTCAGCCCCAGTGCCCTGTTCCATCACCTGCTTAATCTTAATCTTTTCCTTTTTTCTTTTCTTTCTTGATATTCTGAAACAAGAAGCACATATAATTACATATCACAACCCTTTAACATTTATGAATGTCTCATGAAAAATAAATTTTGTGTTCAGTTGATTTCTTAGCACAATGACCAGATCCTGTACTGTGCACAAGTAAAGTGAAAATTATGCAGTCTAAGTTTATCATAAAGGCAGATGTGAGGGAAACTGTAAATGACTCAGATTTAATGGCTACAAGATCAGAAATCCCAATGAATGTGAAGAGATCAACCAAGAAATCACTCATCTGTAGGAGAGAGACTACTTGTCTGTTGAACAAGAAATTTTTCTGGAACCACAACCACAAAGAGGCCAAGAAAGAAAATGTCAAGCACCTATGGGAAGAACTTTATATGCATTTAGAGAGATTAATGAGGAAAAAGTTACAAGTTTTCAACCTGCACTACAAAACGAAAACTGGGAACAAGTTTATAACTAAGAAAATGTTAATAGTACTCTTAATATCTTTCTTAATATTTTCTTATTAAAATTTGAAAATACCTTTCCACTAATATATTACAAGAAGGAAAATGTAACAATAAATGGATAACAAAGGGTATACGAATATTATGTAAACATAAAAGAACTTTTATAGTATAGTTACAAAATCAGGTGATGATGGGCTGAAATCATACTGTAAGAAATACTCCACTATAGTGGAAAAGTAATAAAAGAAGTGAAGAAACTACATTATAAACTGACAAGTAAATCAGAAAACAAAATACAAGAAACCTGGAAGATAATTAAAAAGAAACAGCTAAAAATCAAGGAATGGATAACATAAAACAAATTCAATTGGAAAAGAGCAAAATAAATAATCCTAATGAAATAGTACATGCATTTAATAATCATTTCAAACTATAACTGAGAAATTAAAAAAAAACTATGATAAAAATGAAACTATTAAACTGCTACACAAATTTAACATACCGGAAGACCACAAATAAACAACGCACAGAGTTCATATGGAGAGGTTCAATCCCAAGAAATTAAATGAGGTAGAGGGTAAAGAGATGATATTGATTGGATTGATCTGGCTCAGGATAGGGACCAGTGGAGGGCTCTTGTGAACACACTAATGAACCTTCGGGTTCCATAAAATGCTGGGAAATTCTTGAGTAGCTGCAGAATTGGCGGCTCCTTCAGCAGGGCTCAGCTCCATGAGTAAGTAAGAGGGTAAAGATACTCCTTTTCAACTTTGCTTTAGAATACGCCATTAGTAAGGCCCAGGAAAACTGGGTGGGACTGAAATTAAACAGGACACATCAGCTGTTGGTCTATGCCGATGCTGTGAATCTACTGGATGATAATATAGATACCATAATAAAAAACAGAAAACTTTAATTGAAGCATGTAAGGAGGTTGGTCTAGAAATAAACAGAGAACTAACTATATCTTGCTGTTTAGTCATCAAAATGCAGGGCAAAATCATGATATAATGATAGAAAATAGATGTTTTGAAAATGTGGCAAAATTCAGATATTTGGGAATGGCGATAACAAATCAAAACCTGATTGACGAGGAAATTAAGAGATTGAACTCGGGTATTCCTTGCTACCATTCAGTCCAGAACCTGCTGTCTTTTCATCTGCCACCCAAAAACAAAAATTAAAATATACAAAACTATAATTTTGCCTTTGGTTCTGTATGGGGTTGAAACTCGGTCTCTGACATTAAGGGAGGAACATAGACTGAGGGTGTTTGAAAACATTTGGACCGAAGAGAAATGAAGTGACAGGAGGTTGGAGAAAACTGCATAATGAGGAGCTTCATAACTTGTACTCTTCTCCAAGTAAAATTAGAATGATCAAGTCAACGAGGACGAGGTGGGCAGGGCATGTAGAACGAATGGGGGAGGCAAAGAAAATATATAGGATACTGGTGAGAAAGCCAGAAGGAAAGAGACCACTGGGAAGACCAAGGCATAGGTGGGTGAACAATATTAAAATGGATCTTAAGAGTGATAGGATGGATTGGATTGATCTGGCTCAGGATAGGGACCAGTGGAGGGCTCTTCTGAACATGGTGATGAACCTTTGGGTTCCATAAAATGCTGGGATATTCTTGAGTAGCTGCAGAATTGGCAGCTCCTCAAGAAGGGCTCAGCTCCATGAGTATGTAAGTTACAAATTCATGAACTTATCCATTTTTAGCCCAGAAATCTAATATTTGTTTCATCTTGCAACAATTCATCTTTGTAGCTTAATTGAAATGGTGTGTTATTTTGATAAGTGGTTTCAAATTTTAAAAGTTTAGTTTTCTTCGAGTTTATGGACAGACCATTACTGGTAAACTAATAATTTAAGGTATTCAAAACAATCCTGGGTTTTGCTTGAGTTTCCGGCATGTTACTGCCTAATATTGGTACACTTGTGTCATCTGTGTGTAACATTAAATTCAAGTCAGTGTTTATTCCAATGTTAAGTCACAACAAAGGACACAGAATAAAGCCCTGGGGGGTACTCCATATTTTACAGTTGCCCAATTTAAATGTATTTTTCCTTTCTCATTATGGCACAGCTCAATCCTTTGTTTCCTCTTTTTCAGATGGTACTTGAATCACAACAATCAAACTCTTTTGTTAAGTCACAAAAAATTCCTGATGTTTGACTACATTCTTCTAAAGCTTTCAGAATATAATTAGTTGGGACCGGATTTTAATGCAAATGCATATTTCTTTCTTGAACCAAAAAGTAAGCTCATTTGGATAATGTATGAATTACTTAATTTTTTAAATTTTAGGCATGCGTATTTTGCCTGTTTTATGAATGAGCATAATGTTTTCAAAGATCACTATTTATGCTTGCACATTTTCTTTTTAAACGTTTACCACTATACATATATGTTTTTTAATTTCATGTTCAAATTTTCAATCACCAGCATGTGTGTACAATTTCTTTTTCCCATGTTAGGATATGCTGCATATGTGACTCGTAGCATTCTGTCATACAAATAGCAAGTTGAGTCTGGATTCATGTTCCTGATGCAAAACCCCAGATGGGACTCCCCAAAACAGGACATCCCTGATCCCTCTACTCATAACTTGCCTCATCCGCATTCCTTGCTGACTTTGATCTTTTGTTTGAATTGTCTTAATGAAGAATTGTGTGTTTTTGGCAAGTTTTATATTCAGTGCTGACAAGCACATTTATGAATCCTATGAAAAGCAATTTTATGTATGTGTATTAAACCCAAATTTAACCACCTAAGCCAAGCCAAGGTGTGAGGCATCATGCTGTCGGCCTCATGGCACTGGGGTGGTAATTAGCCAGTGTCTTGAACGATCCCCTCGGGGCACCAGGCAGCGCCTCGTATTTACGCCTTCCACCCGTATGGGGCGCTGCGGGTGGTCACCTTTTAAATCCCCATAACTCGTAGGACCGAAATGAATAAAGGAACCAAATTAAAAACTGGTCGTAAAGACCTTAAACTGAAGAGGAACCCCCCTCCAAGGGGATACCTATGAGAAATGCTTCAGCAGGGGGATGGAAGCTCTGGTGAACCATTAAGGGGCCCAGTTGCAACCAGCGAACCTGCTGTTGAAATTTCAGCCAAAGGCAAGGATGAATCAGTGGTTCAAAACCTGCCAGAGGTAAAACTAAAAACTACTCTCTTGGGGGTCAATAGTACTGACACACCACTGCAGGGAGCTAGTACTTCTAACACACCTGCAGCTGAAGGACTGGGACACCTAGTGTCTGGAGTAGGTGGACCCCGTCTGGCGAAGAAAGCCTTGTCTGGATGCGCTAGACGGAAGTTGAAAAAGGTAAGAGCTGAGGCAAGCAAAGCAGGAACTGGGAGCAGTCAGCAACCAGGAATTGCAGGCTCGTCCAAGCAGGAAGAAACCGCCACCGGCACCTCTAAGAGGCCAAGGTCGGAGAGCAGTACCCCTACAGAAACGGCCAGAACTACGAAAAGGCCCAGGGACTTACAAGGAGGCTCTGACCTACAGAAAGGTAGCTATTTTCAAGGGCACTTATCCTGAGGATAAGCTTACCAAAGATGACCAAAATTGCATTCTGGAAGCATTGGGGGAGGTGTTACGTAGGACTCCAAAGGGAGAATTATGACACCTGAAATCCTACAGAGTAGTGGGGGAGGTGCACTTATTTATGTATGTGCCGAACAACAGTCTGGTCAGTGGCTCACCAAAGCCATTGACAACCACAGGCTGGAATCAGGGTCCAGATGAAGGCTACTGATGCCAGGAACCTGCCCAAGCCTGTTAAAGTGGCTCTCTGGACTAGGGACAAAATTGCCCAGAATCAGGAAGAGCTGCTGAAATGGATTGCAGACCTTAATCCAGGACTTCATACTGAGGACTGGAGGGTACTTGATAAGCAATCTGAGTTGAAAGGCCAAAGGCTCATCTTATTCACAGACCAGGACTCGCATACTATTATAGAGGACTGGTTACAAAATATTTACATGACTCTCACAGGGGACAGTTAAGGTGCTGGATGATCCTGAAGTTCACCGCTGGGTAGAACCTGCGACAGATACAGTATCTTCTAACTCTGTCTCTGAGGAGGAAGGGGATGAGATACCCAGGACCCTGGATGACCAAAGCAAAGCAGATCAGGGGACCCCTTCACACGGAACCCAATCCAAGGACAGAGAAGGACGTAAGATGGAAACTGACCCCTCCCCAATTGGAAGAGATCATGAAATTTCTTCAAATCAACCTACACCACAGCAAAGTTGCCACGGCAGCTCTGTGCCAAAAATTGGCTGAGGGTAAGGCAGATATAGCACCTATTCAGGAACCTTGGTTATAAAAGGGTCAAATAAGGGGCATAACAAACACAGGGGGAACAGTTTACTTGCTGTACCCAGTAATAATGCAAGATCTTGTGTTTATATCAGGAATCATGTTAATGCCTTGCCTTTGCTGGAGCTCTGTTCTAGGCATGCAGCAGTGGTAACGATAACATACCCGTATCGAGGAGGCAGCAGGGAGCTGATTATTGCTTCAGTCTACCTTCCATATGACTCAGATGAACCACCACTAACTAAGGAGATCAGGGACATCATAGACTACTACTGTAGCAGGAAGAAGCAACTCGTTATTGGGTGTGATGCCAAGGCGCACAATATCTTGTGGGGGAGCACCGGCACTAGCCCAAGGGTAGAGAGCCTTATGGAATTTCTGGTGAATTAAAACCTGAATATTCTAAACCATGGTAACGAAACTACCTTCGTGGTTTGCAATAGGAAGGTTATTGATTTGACACTAGAGACAAATAACATAGGAAACCTGATAAGTAATTGACATGTAAGTGATGAGCCATCCCTATCGGATCACAGATATGTTTTCAAATAAGCAACATTACAGTAGATCAAGCTACATATAGGAATCCTAAGAGAACCAATTGGGAGTCTTACAAAGACGACCTAAAGGTAAATCTAGAGACCATCTCACAAAATATACGCACAACAAAGAATGTTGATTGGTCCACTGACCAGTTGCAATGGGCTACTATCTTGTCCTTTAATCAGGATTGTCCGGTTAAGACCACTCGCGGACCAAGGAGAATGCCTTGGTGGAATAAACAGCTGAGTGGGTTTAGGATCAAAACAAGAAGGCTGTTCAATACAGCTAAAAGAACAGGGCAGTGGGACACCTAACATTACCCGTTAGAACAAAGAAATAAGGAAAGCCAAGTGATCCTCATGGAGAAAGCACTGCCAGGAGATCAATGATGTACCAGGCAGTGCCAGACTGATGAGGATCATGGAAAAACAGGTGACCAACAAGGTCAGCACAATTAAGCTGCCTAACAGGCAGTATACTCAAAAAGGGGAGTCACTGAATGNTGTCGCTAGGCTCTTAAAGGATAATTCATTCACTGATATATTGGGTTTTTGGACTTTATCCATCGTCCTGGTTTTTAAGATGACTAATAAAAGCACGACGTTTCGGAAACTGGATCTGTTTCCGTCCTCAGGTGAAGGAAAACACCTATTCTGTTGGGTCCGTTAGAAAGAGCTAGCCTCAATCACTGGACCAATCACAATCCAGTGATTGAGGCTAGCTCTTTCTAACAGACCCAACAGAATAGGTGTTTTCCTTCACCTGAGGACGGAAACAGATCCAGTTTCCGAAACGTCGTGCTTTTATTAGTCATCTTAAAAACCAGGACGATGGATAAAGTCCAAAAACCCAATATATCAGTGAATGAATTATCCTTTAAGAGCCTAGCGACACCATATAGAGACCTTTAAAGTATAGCCGAGTGGCCGTGCGATACCATATGGGTACACGCAGTCTACGCGTGTGCACAGTGTTTTAAAATCTAGGTTTAAGATAGAAATTCTTGTTCTACTTATATTATTTTTGGGCACCCACTTTATAAGTAGACAGTCTTCCCTCCTGCGTCATCTAACTGAATGCAAAGTCCGGCGTCACAATTCATGCACTTTGTTCAGATGTAACTCCATTTCCCACGCGAAGAGCACACACGACACCTCAGTCTCGTATTACAGGAAGTAGGCCAGTTATGTTGAGTGGCCTTCTCTAATCGTAACACTTATAAAACATCACAATTTCAACTATCCACCATAGCACCATTTCGCATGGAAGAAGCCGAAATTAAGAGGCCGCTGTTATACCGTGATGACAGGGGTGGTTAAAACAAAATACTAAGTTACTACATCAGCCATCTCTCTTTGGTTAATTCCGCCTCTGCCACCACTTGTTGTGCCACAACGCTTGCAGCACACATATAAATAAATATATGGTTTCATCCCCATGGCCTGGAGGCAAGTTAATGTGACGTTTATCCCAAATCCCAAGAAACTTGCTTATACCGAGGCTAAGGCTTATTGTCCTATCAGCCTGTCACCTTTCTTGTTGAAAACGATGGAGAAACTAGTGGATAGGCATATCAGGGATGGGGCATTGAGGACATATCCTCTACACTGAAACCAGCATGCCTACAAACAGGTAAATCTACCAAAAGTGCATTACACAGTGTGGTAACATGCATAGAAAGTGTGATTGAATACAAGGATATTGCCGTAGCAGCATTCCTTGACATAGAGGGAGATTTCGATAGAACCTCATTTGATATAATCAAACAGGCCACTCGAAAGCGTGCCATAGATCCTGCAATATGCAGGTGGATCAGTGCTATGCTGGAAAGCAGAACCATAGCTGCTACATTATCAGGAGAAACCCTGGGGGCATCCGCGTCTAGGGTTTGTCC